>NW_026970720.1:0-28795 GCF_963678635.1 Symsagittifera roscoffensis | reverse complement strand
ACTAACAACCCACTTATTTGTAAGTGCTGAAATTACTTGTAATTTCAGCACCAGAGAGATTTGAATTTAACTTAGAAATTAGTTGACTCTCCAAGAAGACTTCAACAGCCGCAATAAACCAGTATACCCTAGATCTATTGAGCCTAGCAGAGACTAGTTAAACAACCTGAGACTAGATAAGTATAAGAGTAAGATTAGGATCGGTATTAGACTAAGAAGTTGCACGAATCTATCCGGCCGAAAATAAGATAGCGTGACGAGCAGACGGTGTATCCTATCCGAAATTACTCTATGAGTTAACCACCTCGGTTATAACTCATCTGGTGCGACCATAAGTCTCGAACAAGACCTTAATAGCTTAGAATTAACCAAAAATAGATTAGAATTTAGACAAAACATTTTAAAAATGTTATACGACGATAATTTAATCGAAATGTCTCTACGACTCAATAGATCAAAGCAAATATTCCGAACGATAAGAGAACTACCCGGAATTGGAAGAATACCTCGAACCAGAGACGACATACGACAAAGTAGAAACTTACCAAATAGTTATATGATAGTACGGCAAAAGCCAACACAGACTTTTATATTTAGAATTTTATTAGCAATGAATTTAGATTTTCATTTGCAAACATAAATTCTTGAAGCCAATCTTCATGCTCATTACAGGCGCCAAACAAAATATTAATATACAATAACGATTGATAAAAATATCTCAGATCGTTTTCCTAAAATTCTGCAGTATTATATAAAACATGTTTGGAAAATATTTATTAAAAATCAAAATAAAAATTAGTAGCATGACAATAAACTGTTAGTAATCATAAAATCATCAGTTGTCTCAGCTTCATCACCTAAAACATAACAGCAATCATAAGCTCACTAATATCATTAAAACACTAAATCTTTTCTTAAACAAATTTAAACCATTTTAAACTTAAATTCACTTCATTTTAAAATCAGATCATCAAGGCTTATCCTTGGATCTTAATTCATTTTCTATTTAATTAAATTTAAACTTGATCATCAAGGCCTATCCTTGGATCAAAAGAACAATTTTGTTCTCCCCCACCCACTTAGCTAGTGTCTAACGACCTCAAACGTCGATTCACTATCCAACCCTTTCAAAAAACCCAAGACTAATAGAAATTTTTGAACAAAACTTATCATTCAAATTAGGATAAACAGTGAAGAACTTCGGTTATTCATCCTTCACTTTAACCCTCCTCTTACCAGACCCAGGATAAATCGTAGACTTAGTAAGTTTAAAATAGTATCTAACGAACTACTCGCGTTCTAATTATACCTGAACCTTGTGGATCGATTTACTATTCTCCAACCCTTGAACACAATCACTACCCTTAAGTAAGATTAAGTAAGTTAACACCTTAGCTTATACTAGCCACGAGAAAGTAAAAAATCATTCTTCGGAATCGATATACTTTTCTCTCCAACCCTGAACAAATAGACCCAAGTTAAGCTAACCAAAAAATCGTAAGGACTAACAATTTAAGAAAATAGAAATCATCTAACAAATTTTTGCATCCATCATCCTAAACCTTATGTCATTTAAAAATCTAGGAAACAAACAAACAATCGTTTTGCACAACTGTGAAATAGATAACAAAAAATACGACCTTGTAATCACACCTCACACACAAACAGTTGGATATATTAGAACAAAACGACAAACACTAAAAAGAAAAATAATAACTAAACAAAGACAAATAACACGAAAAAGATTTTCCAAAAATAGAAACGCATTTTCAGAATCAGAAGCCAGCAATTGAGACGAACTTTATAAATTAAAAGAATCTATAGATAAAAATTGCCCCATTCACGATCAATTATATTTTTCCGACTCAGAAACAACTTCAAATTCATCAAAAAGAGGGAAAAGAAGAATAAAAAAGCAATATAAACACAAACCAGTACAATTATATAATTGGAATCAACCAATTAGACACATCGATAATTACCTATTAACAGTCATTAAACGAAAAAATGAGCCAAACACACACTCCAAGTGAAGATAGTCCAGATGATGACGATATCTTCCCCTTCCTCGTAGATGCACCTAATGATAGAGGACAGCATATACTTTGCAAGAATTTACTACTAAATTTATTTGAACCCGGAATCAGCCCATGTAAAGCAGAGTTCCCAGATGTAAAGATCAAAAGACAAATTATTGATCACTATCCGAAAGATATATGTAATTTGACACAACAATACGGAATCTACCCCATAGAATTCAGCTCACCAAACCCGAATCACCGCAAATATGTAATTCAAACAGACGACCTTGATTTAGAATTTTCAAAAGTATTCTCAGAATACATAAAAAGCATACAATATCATAACTCACAAAGAGCAAACTCCATATTCACTAATGAAGTTTTTGCCATAATATATAGTTATATCTCAATATTGGAGAACGAAATTCAAATCCCAAGTGTCTTACCGACAGAGACATCCAAACATATAAAGGTACGACATGAAATCACACTATTTTCAACGTTTCTACATATAATTAAAGAAAATTTCACTAAAGATGATGTTTCACAACATACAAAACATGACTTACAAAAAATCTTGGCATGGTTTATAATAGATTATTTCACACATAATATAGATTTAATTTCACAAGCAAGAAAAAATTTCAGACCTCAAAATTCAAACGATGATACCGCCATCACAGAACAGTCAGACTACGTTTGGGACCCCGAATGGTCTCATTATGCATTTATAAATATCCCACAATCAATTGCAAGTCAAGCAATAAGTACAATATCTTATACCAGAGATTATGTAAGAGTAGTACCATTAACCATTGATGCAACACCATTAAACTACAATACATTTTTACCCAATACGCGAAATAACAGCTTAAACTCGACCGTCATACACAATGAAAACCTAAATGGAACTAGGAACCTCACTCAACAAGATATTCAAACACCATCACACTTCATAAATGAAGAAATTGTACAAACAACAACAACTACACAACAAAGTATTTCACCAATACGTCCAAATTTAACAACACCAAGAAATACAAATACTTCACAAGCACAGGTAACCTTACAATCAACCGTTAAACCTTCGGTTGCTCCAAAATATTCACAAATGGATTATCGAACATATAGACCCATGACAATACCGTCAAAAACACGCAGAACATTCACAAGAAACACTTTTGCGGAACACAATTATAATTACGCACATTCATCAAAAACAAACTATCCCCCACGAAAAAATAATAATAATCAGATAAGATGTCGATATTGGGATAACCCAATGGCAACAACCAACTCAGTAAATTTTCAAACTAATTCACATCCTCCACAGGATTGTAGTGAAAATTACCCATTCTTTCAACAGAATAAAAATAAAAAACAAGCACCTCATCAAACGGATTACCTATCCTCTGATGATGATTATTTACAACCAGATATATTTGCACCATACACTCAAGAATATCGTGGACAAGGAGTGCAAAAACCATATACATATCATAGAATTTTTTCTCCACACCCAACAGATACACAAAATCAACAACCAATGCAAATGCAAAACCCAATTAATACACAATCTTTTCAACCAATTCAGCCACAAAACCAAATGATTACACACTCGTATCAACCAACACAAATGCAAAATGAAATACCACTTCCATATTACCTTCAACAACACGAAATAACAAAAAATCAACTTTCGAATTTTTCACAAATGCCAAATGCAGCAGAATCATTACAAATGACAATGAATCCATACCTTATGGGTGGATCATCAATAACATCAAACAAACCATTAATGGTATTCACAGGAACAGACCCTGAATACTCTGTAGAAGATTATTTAAATGCAGTAACAGCAAATTTAATTTTAAATATAGGACCTGAACCAATTAATACGCCACTACATCAAAATTGGATACATCGACGCACAGCGTTGATACAGACAACCCTAGACGGCGCAGCCCAAAAATGGTTTTCAGTATTGCCTATAGAAATAAAATCAAATTGGAAATCAAACAAGAATTTTCAAAAATGTTTGACTCCGAAAGAAACAAACAACAACAAAGAGTTTTATGTAATGAAATTCGCAGATTACCAAATGAAACCATCAAACAATTAGCAGTACGTATCGAAACACTAGTTCGAAAAGCATACTCACTAAATACACACGACTACAAAAACACAAAATGACAGAAATCTTAATGATGACCTTAACACCTCAATTAAGAAAAATAGCAATAAAAAAGAAAGCATCCCATCCCTCCTCAATTCGAGAGCCCGATTTAGATTTTCGAAAACTAGTAGACAAACTAGAGCAAGCGGAACTCACAATGAAACTTGAAGAAACAGAAAATCTGAAATTACAACATGTTAACCGAATTGAAACAAATACCACAAATATCAACAATATACAGTAATCAGATACAGACCTCGTTGAAAAAAAATCACTGAAATACTCAATATTTATGAAAAACACCCAAACTTTAAAGGCAAACCATCTTTCAAAAAATGGTGTAATTATTGCCGACGATACGGACATAGTATTTCTGAATGTAGACAAAAACAACAGGACAATCAAAACAAACCTCAAAAATATAAAGAACCGAATAAATCATTCTATCAGTACATGAAAAAAGATCAAAATCTACCGAACAAAAATGTATACAGCAACAACAGTTCAGGAAAACCACTTCCGAACAATACCAATTACACGAGAACTCAATCACCATATAACTCAAGTTATAGAGGAAGATCACCAGAACGAAGAAATACACAAAATTCATCACAAAACCATTATAATAGACCAAATAGTCGAAATAACTACTCCAGATCAAATTCAAATACAACACAAATTGTTTCTAGATCTAATTCCCAATCAAGAAATAATTACTATCCAAACAATCAATCACGAAACTCATCATACAATAGAAATAGAAACTACTCCAATAATCGAAATAGAAGTTATTCAAACAACCGAAACCAAAATTACCCGAACAATCGATCAAGGAATAACTCATATAATAGATCAAACTATAACAGACCAAACAATAATTATCAAAACAGATCACGAAATAATTCACAAAATCGACATTCAAGTTATAATAACCGTTATAGAAAATATTCCCAATCACCACACAGGAATAATAACCATTATAATAATTCTAACAATCGCCACAGAAGTAGTACACCTAAACATCATAGAAATATTAATCAAGTACAATCCAACACGGAAACAACATCAGACCCCCCAGGTATTGATGACACAGGAAATAACGAACTACAACTAAATCAAATAAACTGTGAATCATCAGATTCAGAAAGTGATACATAAAACACTATCTCCATTAATATGATAACAGTCGAAAATGACTACGAACCTATTATATATGAACAACCTTTTTCATCACATATATATGAAAATCAATTAGAACTCCTTCACAATTATTATATTGAACCCATCCATTCTGCACAAACGGCACAAGAAACTAACGAAATCAACACTACAAATCAATCCAATGAAAATGACAAAACAAAATGCTTGAATACAAATCACATATATCAAAATATACAAAAAGAACAACCCAATGAAAAAAATTGGACAATACCATTTCTTTTAGAAAGTCCAAAAAACAAAGAATTTCAACCACCAGATCTTGAAATTGATTTTTTAATTGATTCAGGAGCAGAATCAAACATAATAAACATTCCCACATGGAATGAGATAAAAACATTACACCCAAAACTAACGCCTCTTGAAACCTCCAGTAAACTAGCAACAGCACAAGGATCAACATTGGTAAACTATGGAAAAATTCAATTATTTCTTCTCCCCACAAGAACAATAGAACAAAATAAAATTTTAAATAAACCATTTAAACAAATATTTCATATCACTGATATTAAACACAATATCATTGGAATACCATTTATCTCTAAATATATACCAACAATCAACATTTTGAATAGTAAAATACTAATCAAAGATAAATACACAAAAACAAAAGACACATCCCTAACATTTTTTCAAAGATTAAATAAACAACCACCATTCTTTTCAAAATTTTATCCGATATATAATCAACAAAGAAAACACCTGAAACCACTATCAGGAAACATATATAATTTTTCAATAAAACAAGTTCACCAATATGATAAAAAACAAAATAAACAACAACTCTATATGTCAGATTTTGAATTCAAACCTATCCATAAGTTTTTCAAAATCACAATCTCATCCATAAAATATTTGAAAAACTCGAATTCAGATATTATTTCTCTACATGTATACAACAATACACCCTATCAAGTAACATTACCTTTAGGACTTTTAGGCTATTGCGAAACCAACGCTACGATATCACCAATACACGAAAAAGCATATCGCGTAAATAATATACTCCAATTATTAGATATTTGCCAATCCACAATTCTTAATGAAGAATTATCCATAAATAATATAATAAGCAATGAAAAAAGAAATACAGATTATTTCACAAAAACCCCATATTTCAAACCTACGTTCAACATAAATAACTATACAGAGAATCAACAGAAATTTTTAACAATGTTTAACTTCCAACATTCACAAATAACACAAGACGAATTTGATAAATTAGCCAAACAGCTAATAAAATATTCATCAGTCTATGCAACATCCAAATTTGATGTTGGCAAAATTAGCTCATCACTACACCTTCCATTAAAACCTGACGCAGTTTTCAAAAACAAAGAGCAAGTAAAGTACCAATTCATTTACACGATAAAGTAAACAGATTACTCGATATTTTAGAACAATACAATATAATCTCACCGGTAAACAAAGAAGAACAACCGAAAGGTAACACATTTATCAACCCTGTTATCATCCTAGCAAAAGGAGAATCATTAAAAATAGTTCTAGACGCTAGATATCTTAATTCACTAATAGACGAATCAAAATGCAATTGGCCTATTGAACCAATACAAGTTATTTTAACAAAAATAAACGGAAAATACTTTACAACCGCAGATGTGAATAGTGCATATAATCAAATGCCACTAGATGAACAATCGCGACGCTTAACACAATTTGTTATTGGAAATCAGCAATATGAATTCAACCGCCTATTCTATGGAATATCCATAGGACCAGCAGCATTTTCAGCTTTTATGAGCAAAATTTTTCGACCACTAATACTTAAGAAAAACGCAATCACCTATTTAGACGATGTTTTTATGCAATCACAGACAAAAGAAGAAATGTTTAAAGTTTTAGAACACTATCACAAAATACTTCAGAACGAAAACCTGAAGGCCGCCCCCGATAAATCACTCTTCTTTTTAACACGAGTTAAATTCTTAGGACATAATATAGAAAGAAAAACAATCACTCCATTAAAATCACGCATTGATGCTATTCAAAAGCTCCAACCACCAACAAACAAAAAGAAAATCCAAGAATTCCTTGGAATGTTAAATTTTTTAAGCAAATATGTCTATAAAATGCAATTATACCTAAGACCATTCTATAATATACTTAGACAACAAAATAATTTTGAATGGAACACAGAACATCAAGCACGATTTGAAGAAATTAAAAAACTCTTAACTGAACAAATTTCGAATACAATTCCAGATCCAAATCAACCATTCTATGCAATGTGCGATGCTTCGAATTTTGGCATCGGCGCAGCATTATTACAATCACACAATGGTACAAACAAAATGAACCTTATATCAGCAAATTCTCGACTATTCACTCAAGCAGAGCTACGACTCTCAACTCTAATGAGAGAATGTACAGCCATAATATATACACTAACAGAATATGAATTTCTAATACTTGGATCAAAACATCCAACAGTTCTATTTACAGATCACAAACCAATCATTTTTCTCTTTACACAAAAATCTAATCCAAATCACCGAGTTTACAGATTTCAATTAATTCTAATGAAATTCCCAAACTTACATATAGTTTGGACAGCAGGAAAGAGTCTTGCATTACCAGACACTTTAAGTCGAAATACACCACCTGAATTACTTACACGTAAAACTACAGTTGAAATACCCAAAAATATAAAATTTTACCTTGCAGAAAACGAAACATCACCCCGACTAGAATGCAAATATGCAGTAAAAACTGACGTTGAACAATCACAGATAAACAATCTACAACACTTCCCACTCTATTTAGATTGCCAAAATAACCACTACGAAGTTGATCTACTTGGAACATCAACTTTCAAACCAATTCCATACTCACAATGGATAAAAAATAACACCCAACAAAAAAGAGTAAAACAACACTCACATAAAGAGACCTTTTTCCATTAATTGAAAAAGAAAATCTAACTGATAAAATAAATTTATCAGGACCACAAACAAATGATTCAAAATACACAATAAATCAAGTTTTTGACCTCCATGACCCTCTTGATACAATTCCTTTATCTAAATTAGAAATTGAAAACATTTTTCTCCCCCCAAAAGATAAAATTACAATTAATACTTTGAAACAATATCAAAATCTTGACCCAGTAATTAGACAACTAAAATCATGGCACAAATATAAAACTAAACCCGTCAAGGCAGATACAACTATTTTAGGAAATAAAACACTCCTCCGATATTTCCGAAAATTTAATAATACAACAATTAACGAAAACACAGACCTTCTAGAATACCAATTAAATGAATCTACAGTTCCCTGTCTCCCCCTAAGTATGATTCTTATAGCTTTTAATATTTCACATACACAAAACATTAAAGGACACTCTGGATCAGAGAAAACATATTCAAATTTCATACAAAACTTTTATTTTCCAAATGCACCAATTTGGATAAAAGTACTATGCAATGATTGTATAGTATGTCAGCTAAATAAACCTTATCCAAATCAAAAACAAATAGCACAAAAACAAGATTTTAAAGGACAAAGTTTGTACTTTAACCACCGTATTTCATTTGATACAAAAGGACCAATTTCACCCTCATCCGAAGGAAACTCCTACATTATGGTAATTGTTGACGCATTTACACATTATGTAGCACTTAACCCAGTACCACATTGTAACGCTTATTATGCTTACACAACACTTTATGAACACTGGATAGCTAAATTCGGACTACCAGAAATTTTAGTTACAGACAACGGTACAGAATTCATAAATAATGAAATCATCACACTATGTAATTTATATAACATCAAACACAAACCACGTACATCTCATGCACCTTGGACAAACGGCTTAGTCGAAGGTATGAACCGTTCACTACAAGAATATCTTAGATGTATCATCAATGGAAATGATACAAGATACACTGAATGGTCAGCAGATGTAAAACTATTTCCCTTAGCATATAATTCACAAATCACGACAACTCTAGGAATGTCACCATATGAAATGGTTTTTAATCAAAAGCCACGCAAACCAATTATGTTTACAGCAAACTCTCATAAAAATGCACAAAGTTATTGTCAACCGAATAAAGAATCAATTTGTTACAACTTACCTTTACATACATACGATGAAGATCATTTTCATCACCCACAAATTCTTAAATTAGCCTCCGATACACACACCGAATGGATTTTAAACAGAGATAAAAAACACAATGAAATTTACCAAAAAGTAACAAAAAGTTGTTACAAAGACAAAACATTAATGAACAAATAAACTTACGCTTTACACCAGCCTCCGATTTAAAAATTGGAACATTTGTTTTAATACTCAATTTTAACACTCAAAAAGGAATCTCTAAAAAATTACAACCCCTTCGAAAAGGACCATACCAAATAATTGCCAAACCCACTGATGTCACATATAAAATTACCGACTCAGACAAAAAAAAATTGTTCAACACCGAAACAACCTATTACCTTATTACCCAAAAGAATACGCACTACGCGAACTAACTCAATTATATTCTTTCACAGGTTTAAAAGTTATTCAAAATAACCCACATACGGAGAATGAAACAAAGGAACAACATGACATTCATCTCGAAAACCAAAATAAAAAATCAACTATAACGAAAAACAATACAAAAAAGCTAGATCAAAATATACCTCAAAAAGAAAAAAAAAATAGAAAATTGACAGAAAAAATAAAACCCCAAGAACAAATCGAGAAATCAGAACATAGAGAGTCATCACGACTTAGAAATCAACCACGTAAAAACTATAAAACATTCATTCCACAGTCTAAAATATTAAAGAAAGTCGAATTTCAAAAACAGCTTTAATTTTATATTTCATAATCTTTGCACCTCTGAAATATTTTGAACTTTCATTTTTCAAAATAACATGCTGACAAACAAGCAACAATTCTAGTTCAAAATTAGCCAATAGGATTCATCCAATCCGTCACCTTCCAACTAGACGAACGATATTAAACTCCAGGCATATCTATAACTATAACTTTGCGACCTCCAGGTCAAAAATAAGCAAACCACTCCAACTTGACAACTAAAATAAATACCACCATAATATCATAACCCTCCCTTATCTAATAACCCAAAGATCAACAATATTTCCCCAACTCCGATCTCAAATACCCCCCAAACAAATATGTTAATTTAGCCTAAAGTAAAAGAACGACCATTTTAATTAGCCTAAAGTATAAAAATCTCAAAAATACCCCAGATCGCTTGACAAATAAAAATAAAGACAAAGAAGACCTCCCGATCACCATACAATTCGCCCCCAACAATTTTTCACAAAACTCAACCAACTTGTCAAAAAACCAATAAATAGTTCGACCACACTTGAAAATTGCCTCAAACAACAAAAAATATTCGATCGAGAAGCCATTTCGTAAATGCTCTTCTCTCGACCAGTCAACATAATTCTTAACATTCTCATAAACTTTTTAACGATATTTAAACTTTTAATCATATTTCTTTTTGATACCTTCGAATCTTTTGTAATAATCTTAATCATTTTTTGCAATATTTTTTTAATTTTCTATTCCATATTTGAACTATACCTCCAGCTTTCAAAAGCTATTGACTATATCCACAGGTACGATTCACAAAACTTATCTAAATGATACGAACCATTTTTAGTAGAACAGATATTTTTTTACTATTTGTAATTTTTATAACATTTCTATCATCCCTCATCTTGACAATATGCAAATGTATAAAGAAAGCAATCATCACATTCGCCCTAGCAACAATCCTCCTAATTCTTTTTCTAGAAGAATACTATAATAAACATAAATTTTTCCACTAAAAGAATAAATAAAAAACCATCAAAAATTGCTAACCAACAATCACTCAGTCAGTCTTCACCGACATCATCCCAAGATAACCCAACACAATCTTCAACTACCCAAAACCCCCAAACATCCACACGAATTTCTTTTCAAGATAACCCATATACCTTTGAAGAACGACACGCTCGCTTATCTGAACCACTAGAACCAGTTCAACGACAAGCACCTTTAAGCGAACCAACATATAACTTATACCCAACACTACCACAAGAATTAAGTAGAATACGAAATCCTAGTCAAAACCAAAATACAGTCGAAATAAATAGACAAATTATACATCCTCGACGAAACAGAAATTTTCAAACTCCCCGAGTTCATTTTGATACACCTCAATCCCCATCACAAAGTACTCCAGAAAACCCCATCGGTATATTACCAGAAACCACTACGCTTCTTTCACAACGTAGCACCTCAAGCCTACCCTCAGATTACTTAGGTTCAACACCAACATCTGAATAAATACGTGAAAATCCCTTTAACCCTACAAACCAAACATCACGACTACCATATTGGACAACACATTCATTCACACAAGGTGAACCAAATTTAATCAATGATCCAATAGATATTTCTACGGATACAACAACATCCTCATCACTACCAGAAACATTATCACTACCATCAACACCATCAATCAGTCAGATTTCACCAGCGCCTTTTAACTTCAATTTCCCAAATAACCTCGACGCTAGATACCGAGAACAATCATCAACAAATATTCCTTTAAGACTAGACTGGAATACATTCACAGCACCTCCACCATTATTTGGACAACACCCTGAAAGTAACCGACTCCACAACTGGGCACTAAATAGACTACAATATAGACAAGACATTCACGAAGACATTCGCGATCATAACATCCAAATACTCCAACAAAATAGTCTACAATTAAAATTCGAAATCACGGTTAATTTAAACAACATTACTCAACATCCCTATCCATTAAACCCACCAAATATAACAGCTCAATCCCTACAACCACCGTTTATAACAACTGAAGTGATATACAAATACGACAGATATACCAAAAAGACAATTGGTTACATTACATTTTATAACCCATACTCAGGATTGTCATACACATGTATATTCTAAAAATTTTAATTTTTCTCCAACTCCTTTTTCTAATAACCTCCAATGAAAACAGAAACCCTTCCCCCCGCACAGGACCCCAAGATTTATTAGTAACACATTACGATTGTGAAGAAAACGAACAAAAAACACTACACAAATATGCAATAAATCAAGTATCACAATGCGAAACAGAACCACAAGCCATAGAAACTACAAATGTAATAGCGACACTTTATTCAAAAGCCCGAGCAACAACAGTTATAGGATATAAATTCACAGCAACATTTTCTGAAAAGAAAGTACATTGTTCGCAAGTCTCAAATGGAAATAAAAACCGACTTGACCACGAATCATTCTACCAGAGTAATATCGAACGACTTTTAAATCTCAATCCCGAAGATTGTAAAAACGAGTTACTAAGACTCAATATCACAAGAAATAAAAACACAGATAGAAAATTAGTATATATCCAAGTTTTTTCAGATTCTGTACATCAAGCAGAACTTGAAAGATATCAAGGACATATAAAATTAGATGAAAAATACCCATACAACGGCGCACACGGAAGATTAACTTATGATATACACGATAAACACTGGATACCACACATTGGTATAAATGACCCATCAAACTGCAAAGCAGACACAAAAAAAAAGGATATCAAGAAATCATGTTTTTCGATTGGAAAATACAACTCGAGAAAATACAACTCACACGCGATTTATCTGACAACACAATGATCTATCAAGGAATTAGATTACCCTGTAAAAACGACCAAGGCTATTGTGACCCTACAACACGAACGCAAGCAACAATTTTTTGGTTCCCCGAAGTCACATGTACAACATTTCAAGTAGCAAAAATACACGCTCGTATGATAAAATTTCACGAAAAATATTTTATACAATCAATTCCATATGAACAAGTCCATCCATCACGAAGACAAAGTTCTAATTTTAGAAACATACACAATATAGAAAAAAAATTGACACGTTTTCAAATATATCAAGAAACAGAACTTGCATGTAAATACAGAAATCCACTTCACAAAACACAATACTCCGAGATATTAGTTGAATACGAAAAAGGATTCGACATGACCACTGGAAAAGTAAAAATCGACCCATACGCCACAAGTCACCCCATAAACGAAGGAACATCATATATACCAGTTGATTTTCAAAAAAGTAAAAGTCAACCTGGTGGACATCTAAAGCCCCATGACACTAGAAGCACACGTTTACAAGAACTATCACTCATGAATAGTACATATTTCGGTAATATCCACTATGATATTCACCTAGATATGAAATAAGATTACACAATTAGCCGCATTTTTCAAAAAATGTCACTCTCTGAATTAGAAACACTTCACCAACTATGCGAATTAGAAAGGACACAAATCCTACAATCACTTGCACTAGCAGTATTAAAAATACCCTACGCAGGATATTTACTATCAGGAAATAGATCAAATTTTTTAGACTATGAAGGAAACATTTTATGGTTTTATACCTGTACCAAAAAAGTATCACCACTATATGTTTTTGAAGATAAACGATGCTATAAAAGAATCCCTATCTTTTATAAGATTAAAGTACATTTCGTTGACACGCTTTCAAGACGAACCTATTTTTGGGATACCGCAGTCCCATGTGGATCAGAAAATAGCCACAACTGAACCCTGATGAAGATAAATTTTACCTTCTTACCCCATATCCCACATTAATGCAATCACTCAAAAAATTTTCACCTGAAAGCATCAGAGCTACTGCTCGAAACCCAAATATTGACCTACAATCAATTGGAATATATTCAAAATCCGATATCCAACATCACATTAGAACACAACAATTCCAAGAATTATTAACACAAATGGACACTATACAAAGACAATCAATTGACCAAAACTTACGCAAACTTGCCGAAACCGCAGGATTTGCAGATATTTATACACAAGACTATAGCGGATATTTTAAAGACATTAAAGACTATATATATCTAAACGGTGAAAAATATAGACCACAAGATATTTCACCTATAAATATTTTTAGCTTTGTTACACTAAAAAATGAAATTCTCGATTTTCTAGGATGGCCCTACTACATCTTAGAAAAATTAACTATTTTATACGCAATGTTTAACTTTATAGGATTTCTTTTTTCGCTTTTAAAAGGAATCTACAATACATGCGCTATACACACACAAGTTATAGACAAGCAAGTGTAGCACGCATACTATTTGCAGGATTTTTTAGAATTTTTTCATCATCAATAAACAAAATTCTTTTAGACGCACAAATAAAAGAATACAACACAAAAATAGCAACAAGACAGAACACATACGACGAAGAACATAACAATGTAGACATAACGCCTACAGCACCACAGTTACCACCCCTACCACATAACCATCCACTATCACTAGTCCCACGAAATTTTCGAAATTTAGCAATAACACATAATCCAAATTTTAGACCAACCATATCACAAAGTCCCATTCAACATATAATGACACACCATCCACTAGATGAAAATACATATGAACAAATTATAGAACAACCCCATACCACCGCTTTTCAGTCTCAAAATAATAATTTTTTTAGCCCACGATGAGCCGACAACTTGGATCCCTACACCGCTCAAACTCCCACCCGACCAACCTCAACACTCCAATTACAATAATTCCACTTTTTGCTTTCCCGCCACCCGATTTCCCAACCAATAATGTAACATCAGGCATGAATTCAGACACTAATTCACATATCTCAGTTTTATACTCTATCTCACAACTCAATAACCCAGATATTGAAACCCCTGATGAATTTGCAGACTCTGAACCATCTCCATCCAATAATTTTCAAACCAACTCCTCAGTTTTTTCAAAACCCCCTTTTCAACCAATCCCGCCAAATAACCCACTCCCATCGATTTCTACACCCTCTTATGCTTCACAAGTCACCCCAACCTACTCTTCCTTTCATTCAGACCGATCATCCAATTCTCCAGATACTCCCCAAATCTCCCAGGAACTAGATAATTTTATCACCCTACAACAACAACCCTTCCACCTTGAAAATTCCACTATAAACCAGATTTCATCCACAATAGAATCATTAAACCCACCTACCCCTACACCCTCTTCAGCTTATACCGCATCATTAGCACCATCCTCCACATCCACCGAATCATCAAATAGCACTAATAGAGCTTATCGCACTTTCAAAAGAAAATTCCCGAACCATCCATTTCCAACAAAACCAGGAACAGCCCGTGAAAATATTAATCATCCAAATCACAGTAACACGAAAGATTTTTAGCCATCACCCTACCCTCATTTCCACAGTATACTTTGAACACCCCTAACGACACTAACAACACACGTAGTTTTGTAGATGAACACGTTTTAATGCCTACACTTCAATGGACATCATATTATCATTTTACTAACCCCCTTTGCCTACCTTTATCTAATACTCACATCGATATAGAAAGAAATAAAGATATGCTATATCGACTCACCACACCACTAACACATAGACAATTTACTTAAATAGGATATAAAAAGTCACTAAAAACATACACTGCACCCCGAGCTAACGAATACACGCTAGAATTTTACGATCACAACATCATCCGAACTAACCAAGACCAATTTTTAGATGATGACCGTTTCGCTAACCCACAAATCACAGAAAAATTTTTCATCAAAACACCATATGTATTTACACTCAATATATTTGATCGCAAATTCGATCACATCATTTCAGAAGCACTAATCGACACACAATCTTACGAAAGTTTTAAAGAAAAATTTCAATTATTTTCACTAACCTTTCATTTCCTTGCACCACATGAACGAGATTTGCACTGCTCACACGATATTATGTTACGCACTAAGCAAACCCACACATATACATATTATCGCTTCATACAAAATCATTTTGATCTACACACTCCATCAAGACAACCACACCACCGTTTTCAATTTATTAACTCTAAGTACACTTCACCATTTTTTCTCAACTTCACATATTGCATCAAAGATACTAACCTTCACGGTATTCTTCGCAATTATGATCCCATAACCCAAATGTATATTTTTTGTCCCATCACAAAGACCTTCAACGCAGAAGAATCCAGACCCTTCCTTATCCCACATGAATTTATTCAACCTATAGAAATCCCCATATTAGAATTCATCCACAACACTAAATATAACCACAAATTATATAATCTCATCCAAAACACACCTTATGAGTTTGCAGTTGGCACTGATGAACTAAACACCATTAAAGCACTTCAATTGCTTTGGCCACTGCTTCAAACTAAAAACATCATTCGCATACTAGCAAAGTTACTAACAAATTCCGACATAATCCACGACATCTTCCCCCACGGTTTTTTCCCCGACGACTAACAGGTAAGTATAAATTATCATATTCTTAACTAATAAGTTTAAAATAAAACACTAACCATTCTTTATCCATGTTTCATTTAGATTTTAAAAGCAGTAATCCTAATAATGATGAAAATTTGTAACTTAATTTTTCCCCAAAACTAGCAGTAAAATTGAAATTCTATGTAGTAAATTGATAAGACGACAATGCAGTACTAACCTTTTGATATTTCCATTCACTCGCACAAAAATTCTATCCAAACTCGCACAGCTCGCCCACGAAGAATTGTTTAAATAATGAATTTCAGTTTTAAGTTTTCACACTCAACAACTCTAACACACGATAACAAGTTTCAAACTTTCCTTTAACCCGGTTGGAAAGGAATTATATACTAAACAAAACTAACCAACGCAGCTTACTAAACACCACAACACATAGAATAACAGCATGACTAAGAAAAGAAAACCAACGGTACCCAAACCGGATTAACCCAGTTTAAAACTGGATAATTTATTCTTTTGAAGACTATTATAAAGTCTAAGAAAGAAATAATAAAACACAAAAAAGTCGAAAGACAAACCCATACCAAAAACAATTTGATTTTTGAAAAAAGGACACAACCAACGAAACATAAGAAAAACCACAATAAACCCAACATAAAACGTTATCACATAACAGGACCTCTCACAGAAACCGCACAAAATCATACTCCCACTCCGGGCCTAACCCACCAGAGAGGACGTCCTGAGCATGCTCTATAGCCGGCCTAACCCACCGCGCTACATCCACGCTTTGTGACCACACTTCTATTTTTAATAAGAGGTACTCAAGGGTGAGTAACTCTTCAAAATAACCGAACTAAAACAAAAAGCTTTTGTGAAAACAACTAACCAAAATCATAATTAAAACACCAAACTAATAAAAATAAACTAATAATAATTTTATAAAATGTAAATTATACCTTGCAGTATATAGATCAGCATACAACACCAAAGACGAACATCCAAAGACAAAATGACCCCACTACACTCGAAAAAGAATGGCCAACCACAATCAATATGCCGCCCAAAATCACAACTCAAAGGATTTAGAGTACGACTTGACTTCGCAGAAAAGGACTTCATTGAACTAGAACAATGACCACCTCGATGTTCAAGTATACGTACAGATCCGAGTAACCAGGCATCCCCTCCACGCACAATCTCCACGCCATTCCCAGACAACGTCAACCCAAAAGAAGTTCTCTACATGGAACAGAAAAACCTATCATAGCCAACCATTCTGAAATCAGATTTGAGTTTGTTGCGAAAACCCAGTCGTTGTCATGAGAAGACACAGCGATTGAACCTGGAACTTCTCTAACACGAAAACCCAGAAGAATTATGATGTTCGCCAAATACCAACGTCCATCATCCATCCTTTGAATTACAGAAAGACTATTCTAAAAAACTCTGTAAAACCCGGATGGGTGGAACCTGATCTAAACTACATTTTATGATTGGATAAATTAGATATTTTACCATTGTAAAGTATTTAATATTAACCAATCATGATCCATCTATCTAACAACCCACTTATTTGTAAGTGCTGAAATTACTTGTAATTTCAGCACCAGAGAGATTTGAATTTAACTTAGAAATTAGTTGACTCTCCAAGAAGACTTCAGCAGCCGCAATAAACCAGTATACCCTAGATCTATTGAGCCTAGCAGAGACTAGTTAAACAACCTGAGACTAGATAAGTATAAGAGTAAGATTAGGATCGGTATTAGACTAAGAAGTTGCACGAATCTATCCGGCCGAAAATAAGATAGCGTGACGAGCAGACAGTGTACCCTATCCGAAATTACTCTATGAGTTAACCACCTCGGTTATAACTCAATACGTGATTTCACAGTAAACAATTTGATTTATGTAAGTAGGTTTGAATGTTAGCATGTTTGAAAGAATTTGTGTCAAACTGGGACTGGTTGACATATGAGGATGATTATGTTCATTCGGAGGAATTCCAAGCTTGCTGTTAGCAGGGTACACTTAGAAAGGTACTCTCATTTGCTGAAGTGACGTTTGTATCTCGTTTTTATGCAATTATACGTCGCTGGTATAAAGTACATATGCTAAAATTAGCTCTCCCCCCTCCACCTCACTCAAGCATGAATTTTATGGTCTAACGAGTGGTTTTACAAGGTTAATTATGAACACCAAATATGTTTATCATGACCTAATTAGTCTGCATGTGAATTTGGCTCTTTTCCAGTTTCCAGTCTTCTTTCAAAAAACGGCTCTTTCCCAGTTCCCCCCCCCCCCCCCCCCCACCTTTCAAAATACCGAGTTTTATATTTCTTTTACGTGTTATTACGGCTAAATGCGTGATGTTACGCTGTAAAGTATGAAGAAGAAATTTGTTCAAAATTGTCGATTTGTTCATCACGCCAAATTTCATTGCATTGTGACAACGTTAAATAGATTTTTCAAAATGGAATTTGAAGGGGGGGAAAGAGCCCTAAAATTTACTAAGGCTCTTTTTCCTTCCCCCCCCCCCCCCCACCTGACGCCAGTTCAGTTTCAACTTATTAGTGTAACGAGTGGTTTTACGAGGTTGAGTATGAATACCAAATATGTTTGTCGTGGCCTTATTAGTCTGCATGTAAATTTTCATAACAATCGGATAATGTGGTCAACAAATTTACATGTAAAAATTTGCAGGTGGGGGGGAAAAGAAAAAAGAGCCTTTACTAATTATAAGTATGCCGCTAAAGTACAGTGCTTAGCATTCGCAATAGCCAATCCCGAGTCTGATAGTTCGAGCACAACAGGGTTAATGCTTATTAGGCAGTTTGAACATAAAAACAAGATCGATTCGCAATCAAATTTATGGTTGAAATGATAAATAGATAGTTTTTCCAATCTCAAAAGCGTGAAAAAACCCATGGCTCTTTTCCAGCTCCCCCTTTTCAAAATACCGAGTTTTATGTTTGTTTTACGTGTTATTACGGCTAAACGCGTGATGTTACGCTGTAAAGTATGAAGAACAAATCTGTTCAGAACTGTCGATTTGTTCAACACGCCAAATTTCATTTCATTATGACAACGTTAAATAGACTTTTAAAAATTGAGTTTCAAAGGGGGGGGGGACTGGAAAAGAGCAAAACCCATATGTAGTCAAATTGCATGGCAACAAATTGCCATTTCCTAGCAATATAACTTTCTGAAGATTGTCGTTTTAAGCGAATCTCACGTGAATCTCAGAAAGAGTTGAAAAAAGGACAGTATAGTGACAAACACTTCCTCGTTACACCATAAATATGAGGCTTATGCGAAGTGCGTGAGCCTCATTTTTTTTGGTTCATAATCTGTTTTCAGCTCAAATTTTTTTCAGTTTTTTGGTTGATTATTGCTAGTAACAATTGGAAATAAAACGCGGGAACAGGAGTCAGAATGATTCCTAAAAATGAGTAACTTTAAGTTCACCATATTCACTAATTTTAGCCTCAAAACAAGTCGGTTTTAAAATACTGTCACAATTCAAAAATGGTAAAATCCGCATTTGTTTCATGTTTGATTCTGACCGTAGCTGCCAGTGCATCTGCTCAAGAAATGGAGGAAGACAGAAAACTAGAAACCTGTTCCATTTGCAAGCTTGGAGTCAGAGGGGTCGGATTCGCCATTCAATCGCAGGGGGATAAGTGGCTGGGAAAACTTTCTGATTACTGTGACAAAGTCGCCGACGATGATGCCCAGAAATTGTGCAAACAGTTTGCGGACGATCATGGAAAGGATCTTCTTGAGTTAGTTTCGGATACCCTGGACGCCAGGACCGTCTGTGGAGCCATTGGTGTATGTGATTAACTAACTCGTCGTTCACTATAACAAAGAGTTTATTAACTAAGAATAAAAGTTCAGAATTAAAATTTTAGCTGAGAGTAATTTCAACTAAGAAAGTACAGAAACAGACTAGCTCTCACCAATTCATGAAACTACGTTTTAGCAAAAACCGACAATCGAGGAAGGGGGAGATCTTTAAATAACGGAAAAATTGTTCGGAAACAAAAACAGACAACCGGCGAAACAAAAGTTGCCTTTTCCGGTCCAATTTCCAAAAAAAATGATTTTTTTATTCCATTTTATGTTCGCTGTGTTGTGACTGATTTCGTCATATTTGATATCCCGGAACATGATTACTGTGTGGCTTGAAATACAATACTTTGTTGGATTTCTTACAAACTGATGAGTTTTGGAAAGAGCTAATTTCAGACTATCTGAAAAATACCATATAAATTCTCCAAAAAACCTTTGTTGGCAAACTTTCAATTATTTTATTGTATCACAGTTGTTTTTAAAACCCAAGGCTTTTTCCAGTTTACTAACCACATGTGACATTCGACCAGAATGGACAAAATGCAGACGCAGCAATTTAGAGTTTTTAGCAGCGAACCTTCCGAATTGGCGGTTTTGAAGGAATAAGAGCGTTATTCGAACGATTGGACAAATCGTGAAGGCTGAAGGATTCGGAAATTCCTAAATTTTAAAAATTCGAATTGATGACGTAACAATTCTAAGAAACGTCAGAAACGGCCATTTTGGAGAAGAAACTGAAATAAACACAACAACATTAGTTGCGATAGCGATAACAACGAAAATTGCAGAGTTAGCAGAGACCGCTCCGAGTTGCAACTATTGTGTCGCTACAATAGTTGCAAGACCGTTGCAAACAACGGTTAAGGGTGGAAGACAGCCTTCCGGAAGGAAGATAAGGGTCTTATTTCCCCGGATTCAAGAATCCGGAGGGGTCTCGGGACTGGAACTTATATCATTTTATACAAACTTTTAGCTTCCCTATTATGTCCTGAATTGAATTTAATTAACATCTCAATTCATTTTGTTAGGATGAGAAGCTAGGAGTTGGGGGAAAGGGTTGATCCATCTTCGATGGAGATGATGATTTTTATCTACTGAACAAAAACAATAATAATTCAATAAATAGTAGTAGCCCTGATTTTAGGAGTGACCTCGTGGTCTGGGGATACTGAGACCCAGCCATGAGCTCACAATTTTTGCATGTAATTAAGTTAATTTGAGCGTTCTGGTCAAAGCCGGAGAACAGTAACGTTTTTGTCGACCCGATGTTAGAAAGACCACCAAAAGAACTGGCTTGGTAGAGACGGTGAAAAGCATGTAGAGCTCTGTTTAGACGTTAGCCAGTCGTCTTAGAACCTAGCTTTATTTTCCGTCGATATGCATCTTCCGGGCGAATGTTACAACACCAAGCGTAGTTATCCGTTTTTTTTTCGCAAGGAACAATAAATCTCAGTTTTGTACACTAGTGGGCAAATTTAAGCACAAATTCAGGATTTTAATCTCTAAAATGCCTGTTTTCCATGTAGATTTTGTCAATGTAAAAATTTTACTGTATTTCAAAAAAATTGTTGTCTAAAATGTACATTGAAAACAGGCATTCTACAGAGTAAAATTTAGAACTTGCGTTTAAATTTGTCCACTTGTGTATCTCAATTTTGCTGAGAAAAACTACCTCAACGTGGAAATGTTTACCACCACCAAATACCGATAACTCATCAGATGATCCGCCAAGTAACATTGAGGGTGTTAATTATCTCTCACTTTTATCTTACGGGGTGAAAGGGGGCACTAATGTGGCTTGGAAACAATTGCAAAAAATTGACTTGAAAACAAAAATACATTTTAACGACATCAAGAAAATGAAATTTGGGAAAAATGTCTGCAAAAAATTGAGAGTGCTTTTTTGTGCATGCCTTGAGCAGAAAAAGTCAAAAACTCCCACAGCTTCATTTGAATGAAATTTTACCTAGTTGATGACAGAGAGTTACGCGAATTCACTTGTTAATCAGTTAACATTAAACTGATGAGTAATAGGGTTTGAAACTTTTGAGGTTATTGACTCATAGCAGATGATTGAAAAACTGTGGTCTTTTATTTAAACCCAAAATGTACACTTTTTTTAGAATCTATTTAACAATCCCCCCTCCTACCTTTTAAGGCTAGAAAATGTTACGATGTAAGGCTAGAAAAAAATTTGTTCACAATAGTTAGTTTGTTCACCATGCAAAATTTCATTGTTTTATGACAACGTTAAAAAAAATTTCGAAACCGAAAATCAAATGCATGAGGGGGATTTTAGAGGCTGATGCTCTCTAGGCACGTCAACCTCGTTGTGTTGAGGGGTTGGTCGTGATCAAAAACCATTTCAGTGATAAAATTTCTACTAGCTCTCCTTCCCGTCCCCTCATCTTTCAAATTCATTTTTAAAAGATAAACTCCACGCTGCTACACCTCAATTAAATTTGGCACGGAAAACTCTGTTTCGATAACCTATTTGAATGGCAGTTATGCAAACTGACGTGAACACTTTTTAATGTCTGTATGTTGTAGTCCTTCAAAGAGGATGGGAATCTCATCCCCTTTGAAGAACAACAATATGCAGGTACTAAAAGTGTTCACGTCATTTTGCATGCAAACATTGCTCGTTCACTTTAACGCGTTTTTTACGGATAAATATCAATCGAATAGACTGCCGAAAAGAGTTTTTCTGTGAGAGGACGGAGAAAAGAGCTAGTAGAAAATTTATCACTGAAATGGTTTTTGATCACGACCAACCCCTCAACACAACCAGGCTGACGTGCCTAGAGAACATCAACCTCTAAAATCCCCCTCATGTATTTGATTTTCGGTTTCAAAATTTTTGTTAACGTTTTCATAAAACAATGAAACTTTGCATGATGAACAATTAACTATTTCGAACAAATTTTTCTTTCTAACCTTACATCGTAACATCAGACTTTCAACACGAAAAATAACTCAGAAAAATGAAAACTTTGAAATGTGTGTGTGTGTGTGTGGGGGGGGGGTGTGGAAAAGAGCCTGGTGGAAATAAAGTTACATTTTTCCTCCACCATGACCACTAGGAAAAAGTGTTTTTTTTCTATACACAAATAAATTATAATGTTTGTAACCCTAATACTCTTCAGTTGTATTTTAACTGATTACCAATGAATTTGCGTTATTTTTCTGTCTCCAACTAGGTAAAACTTCATTTAAATAAAGCTGTAGGAGCGTTTGACTTTTTCTGCTCAAGCAATTCACAAAGAAGCACTCTCAATTTTTCCAATTTTCCGAAGTTTCAGTTTTTTAGTGCGTGTATGAAGTAAAAAAAACAACAAAAAACCTTCTTTTTTCCCAATTTTTTGTCAAATATTTAAGCAAAAATGTTTCAATTGGAATTTGAAAAATTCAGGGCATTGCCCTGATATACCAGCAGTCGTGTTCTTTTTAACTGTCCTTGACGACATGAGCGATAGAAAGAGAAATGTTTTAAGATAATATTAACCGAGAATTGGTGTTTAATTCAATCATTTTTGGTGGGTCTATAACATCAATAGACTTTAATCCAGTTACCGTTCTGTATAACTCTAACTGTTTACTTGTAAAGCAGCGTCTTTTTCTACTTAAGCGGAAAACTTTTCGTTTTCTTTTTTAAAATTAGCTCAAATTGATTGAAAAATAATTGAATATAAAAAATGGTTTAAATGTAGGCTCGCATTTACGTTAATAGAGAGAAAAAATTTTCAATAGTTGACTATAGGAGACAAAAATGCCATACTGAAAATTCCATAGCGACATAGAGAAACTATCGAACTTTTTTTGGGTTTCGAAATTTGAAGGCTGATGTACTTCAAGGTAAAGGAAAATCTCGTCCAAAACTTTAACATGATGTGTTTGTCCGTATCAACAATAGTTTTTTGAAACGAGAACCGGTAGATTCGTTAAGCTCTACTTCACATTAGAATTGATGAAGATGAGTTTTACGATAAAATCTTGCGAATTTTAAAATCAACAACCTCAAAGATAGCTTAATACTTTAGAAACTAAACTTTTTTTAAAGAAAGTAAACCATAAATTTTTGACACCTGTAGCCGCTGAGGTGTTCGTAGGTATAAAAAGCTGTTACGCAAGTTCGCATATCGCTGATCGATAGAAATTGAGTCAAACCTAATAACATCCGACAAAACAAGTTCCAAGCCAATTGTTGGAAAGCCTATATCATAAATAGTTCTGAGCAGGGGCAGCTCTAGGATTTTTTTGAGGGGGGAGCACTTTCAAAAAAATTTTGAAAAGTTTGTCAACTTTCTTTTTACGTCGACCAAATTGATTTTTCGAGCTTAACTAACTCTCTATAAAGACCCCACTTTGACCGAAGCTTCTGAGCCGCAGCCAAAATTTTGAAAAAACAGGCCAAAAAGGCGTTTTTAGGCTTTTTTGGAAAATTTTGACCAAAAAACTGCGTTTTTTGGCGCGCCATCCCCCCTCAAAATTGGTATATATCGGCGCTGAAGGCGCCTTTAGAAAAGTTTTGGGGTCCGTCACCAAAAATAGATATCTCAAAATAGTACAAAGGGGGGACTCGTGAGGTCGGCAGCCTTGGGGTTGGAATCCCTGAAAGGAAGCGTCCACAACCGCCCCCCCCCTAAATGCACCTCTGTATTTTTAAAAATCACTTTCGTGTGAAAGGAGCATGTCTGACTTATGATTAACACAATCATTTTCTTCTTTTTTTTTTAAGTTTTAGTTGATTCGAAGAGAGAATCCAATTCTGTGTTTAGGTAATTTGGGACATTTTGGGTTACTGAAAAAAGTAAAGCTCAGAAACCAGATAAATTAACATCATGGCGGGTTTTGTCTCGAACACCAATCCACGCACAAAGTTTTTTGTTCCCGATCATTGGTCTCCATCCGACTATCTTTTCAAACTGACCTCTTTGACTGTGCTCGTTAGCAATTATTTCGATACTGGTGTGAAAGCATGAACATTATTTGGTTTTCCTCGCTCACATCACAAAAAGAAACCATATCTTTCAAACATCAACCAAATCAAATGCCACACGTACCTCTGAGATATTAATGGTTCAAAATTATAGGTCTCTTGATGCTGTAAATGTAAACAAGGTTAAAAATGCTTACGGAAGGAGCAAGCTGAAACCATACTTTGAATTATAGTGTTTTTCTGTATGAATCTCTTCAAGAAACTCCTATATAGAATTATTTTTCGTAATGAAAATATCTATAAAAACTTCAATTATGATATAAAATTTTAAATAAAAATGTAAAAACTGTTTCCTTGTAAAGCAGCTTCTTCTACTTAAGCAAGAAAACTTTTCGTTTTATTTTTTAAAATAAGCTCAAAATGATGGAAAAATATTTAAATTTAAATCAGGTTTAAAGTTAAGCTCACACTTAGGTTATTAGAGAGAAAAATATTCAGGGATTGACTACAGGAGACAAAAAGCAATACTCAAAATTCCATAGCGACATAGAAGAACTATCGAATTTTTTTTGGGTATCGAAATTGGGAGGCTGATTTATTTAAGGGTAAAGGAAAAACTCGTCCAAAACCTTAACATGATGTGTTTGTCTCGTTGCAAAAATAGTTTTTTGAAACAAGAACCGGTAGAATCATTTAGTTCTATTCCACATTAGAATTGATGAAAATGAATTTTACGATAAATTCTTGCAAATTTTAATTAAAAATCCGCAACATCAAAGGTAGATAAAAATTTTAGAAAACGAACTATTTTTTTTAGAAAATAAACCATAAAATTTTGAGCTGTTACGCAAGCTTGCATATCGCGGATCGATAGCAATTGAGTGAGACCCGAACACTTCCGTCAAAGCAAATGCCAAGCCAATTGTTGAAAAGCCTATATCATAAATGGTTCTGAGTAATTAAAAAAATCACTTTCGTGTGAAAGAAGCATGATGAACACAATCAATTTGTTAATTTTTTAAAATTTTTAGTTGATTTGAAGAGAGAAACTATTTTTGTGTTTATGTTAATTGGGACAGGGAAGGCTTTGTCTCGGAATCAAAACCGCATTTAATTTTGACTTTTTCTGCTCAAGCAATTCACAAAGAAGCACTCTCAATTTTTCCAACTTTCCGAAATTTCAGTTTTTTAGTGCGGGTATGAAGTAAAAAAAAAAAAAAAAACCTTTCTGACCAATTTTGTGTTTAGGTTATTTGGGACATTTTGGGTTACTGAAAAAAGTAAAGCTCAGAAACCAGATAAATTAACATCATGGCGGGTTTTGTCTCGAATTCCAATCCACGCACAAAGTTTTTTGTTCCCGATCATTGGTCTCCATCCGACTATCTTTTCAAACTGACCTCTGTGAGGTCGTGCTCGGCACTGTGCTGCTCGTTAGCAATTATTTCGATACTGGTGTGAAAGCATGAACATTATTTGGTTTTCCTCGCTCACATCACAAAAAGAAACCATATCTTTCAAACATCAACCAAATCAAATGCCACACGTGCCTCTGAGATATTAATGGTTCAAAATTATAGGTCTCTTGATGCTGTAAATGTAAACAAGGTTAAAAATGCTTACGGAAGGAGCAAGCTGAAACCATACTTTGAATCATAGTGTTTTTCTGTATGAATCTCTTCAAGAAACTCCTATATAGAATTATTTTTCGTAATGAAAATATCTATAAAAACTTCAATTATGATATAAAATTTTAAATAAAAAGGTAAAAACTGTTTACTTGTAAAGCAGCTTCTTCTACTTAAGCAAGAAAACTTTTCGTTTTATTTTTTAAAATAAGCTCAAAATGATGGAAAAATATTTAAATTTAAATCAGGTTTAAAGTTAAGCTCACACTTAGGTTATTAGAGAGAAAAACATTCAGGGATTGACTATAGGAGACAAAAAGCAATACTCAAAATTCCATAGCGACATAGAAGAACTATCGAACGTTTTTTGGGCATCGAAATTGGGAGGGTGATTTACTTAAGGGTAAAGGAAAAACTCGTCCAAAACCTTAACATGATGTGTTTATCCCGTTGCAAAAATAGTTTTTTGAAACAAGAACCCGTAGAATCATTAAGTTCTATTCCACATTAGAATTGATGAAAACGAATTTTACGATAAATTCTTGCAAATTTTATTTAAAAATCCACAACATCAAAGGTAGATAAATATTTTAGAAAACGAACTATTTTTTTAGAAAATAAACCATAAAATTTTGAGCTGTTACGCAAGCTTGCATATCGCGGATCGATAGCAATTGAGTGAGACCCGAACACTTCCGTCAAAGCAAATGCCAAGCCAATTGTTGAAAAGCCTATCTCATAAATGGTTCTGAGTAATTAAAAAAATCACTTTCGTGTGAAAGAAGCATGATGAACACAATCAATTTGTTAATTTTTTGAAACTCTTAGTTGATTTGAAGAGAGAAACTATTTTTGTGCTTATGTTAATCGGGACAGGGACGGCTTTGTCTCGGAATCAAAACCGCATTTAATTTTTTTTGCCGATCAATGGTCTCCATCCGACTATCTTTTCAAACTGACCTCTTTGAGGTCACGCTCGGCACTGTACTGCTCGTTAGCAAACACTTCGATACTGGTGTTAGAGCATGAAAAACATCATTTAGTTTTCCACGCTCACGTCACAAGTAGAAGCCATATCTTTCAAACACCAGCCAAATCGAACGCCACAAGTATCTCTGAGACATTCATGGTTCAAATTTTTCGGTCGCTTAATGTAGTACATGTAAACAAGGTTAAAATTGCTTTTGGGAGGAGCAAGTTGAAATCATACTTTGTATCATAGTGTTTTTCTGTATGAATCTCTTCAAAAAACTCCTTTGAAGACTGTCGGTTACCGGCCAACATCTTATTATCTCCTTCCTCCGTTGTTGTAGTGATCAAAATCCTTTTTGACAGTCCTGGTTTCTTTCAGTTTTCTTGTCAGCTCATTAGAGTTTTCCTTCACCGGTTTTTCCTTTTTCCAGAAGGTTGAACTTTCCTAAACATCCACTAGAGCACGGCAACGAGAAAAGATCTCTTTTCTTTCCGCTCAGGTTGTGGTTCAGACGAGAAGTGGCTAGTTCAATTAGTTTTATATCCAAACGTTCCAGGAGCTGCGCGTATTCTTAAATGATTCATAATGAAAAGATTTATAAAAATTTCAACAATCATATAAAAATATATATTGAAAAT
>NW_026970719.1:0-4000 GCF_963678635.1 Symsagittifera roscoffensis | reverse complement strand
CATAACTGAAAAAATGCCCATCTTACAGTTTTCATAACATTTTCTGTTTTCATGGAATTGTACAAAATTGTATGATCAGCTTTTTTTTCAAATAAGCATTTTGGTCAACCTGGGTTTGTATGCTGTTAATTGCTTAGATTAATATTTTAATTCATTTTTTTTAGTAAAACGGTTAATTTTGAATAAATCTATGCTTTTCTCAAAGTTAGCTCATGAAAAATTGATATTTTCTCGCCCTTAATTAATTTTAGAGTGGAAATTGTACGGTTAATCAAAAAACTGAATCACTTTAGTAAAAAAACATTATTCTCGTTTTTTTCAATTAGCGTGGTTACGTAACCGAATAAAAGCAACCGCAAATCTATTGATCTGGTGATAAATTGTTAAAATCTATAACCCTGCAGTCTGTAAAAAGTCTTCAACTAAGCAAATACATTTAGCCGAATTTCTTCAACGGATTTGCTTAATGATGGGAGAACCAGTACCAATTGTGTGTTAGTTTGCATCATTAGTTTCACCACAATATTCTTATCAATTCTTTTGAACTCAGCGATAAAGTTTTGAAACTAAACAACCTCGCGGTCTACTAAGCAAGCGATTAAAATTATAATCTGATAGTCTGAAAATCCTCACAATTTCTGCCCTGTTTTCAAAACTCAGTCTAACTGGAGTTATATTTTAAATTGTATTCCGAGCTTTTGCATAGCCTGAAATTCTGATTAATTGGGATTCTCTCCAATAGAAATGTTGAAGCTTTTTCTCCTAATTGCCGCAATAAGCATAAGTTATCAAAAAAGAGGACCTCTATGGAAAATTGAAAATAAGTCGGACTTGGATGACATTTTGTTCAAAAACATATCCTCTCATGCCATCAAATACATGATGCTGGCCGCAAACCATTCAATTCAAGCGATAGAAAAACTTGGTCTGCTAAGTGATGCTCTCGAAACTAGAATGAAGGAAACAGAAGAGCTAATTGATGAAGAAAATCGAGCTCAGGTTTGTTAATTTCAATAGTTTGATTGTTCGTTTTTTCACTGACAACAGTTTTATAAGCGGATTTTTTTTAATGTAGCTTTTAACGTTTTATTTTAAACTATTCTAATGTAGAAAAACTGTTCAAGAACCAACTGAAAAAAAATCAGGAACGTTTATGAAAATCCTGGGAAATCCTGGAAATCGCAAATTGAAATAGCTACATATATAGGCTCTGGGTAAACTATCCAAACTAATTCTTCTCTAAAGCTATGTGAAAATTAATTACAATTTCAATTATTATCAGAGTTGTGATATATATTCTAAAAATTTGGTTTTTGGCAGATCATCTTACATGGATTTTTATTGATACTATTCGATAAATTGATTTTCGTTTTTTGAGACTCAATCTTGTATCGAAGTTGACTTTGATGTCTTAGAGCGATAAATTTTCACACATTTAGGTTTTTTTAAAGGTACGTGCAAGTTTGCCTGGTTTGACCTCCATAGACCAAAAATGCTAGTCATACAATTCCATAAACCACAAGTCTATGAAAAAATACTAGTCATACAAATTTCATACATTTTTTTAGAATAATGTCATCAAAGTTTCAAAGAACTTTTTTCTTGTTTTGGCATAAAATTTGGGGTATCGTACTAAAAACCGAGGCGGACTTAGGGGGGGGGGGGTGCGGACGCTTTTTCTTTTCAGGGATTCGAACCCCGGCCGACCCAAAAGGTCCCCACTTTGTACTATTTTGAGATATCCATTTTTGATGGCGGACCCTAAAGTTTTTCTAAAGGCGCCAATATAAACTAATTTTGAGGGGGAAGCGCGCGCCGAAAAAGCGCGATTTTTAGGTTAAAATTTTCCAAAAAGTGCCTAAAAACGCTTTTTTGACCTGTTTTTCAAAGTTTAACCTGCGGCGCAGAAACTTAGAGTTTTTGGTCAAAACACAGTCTTTGTAGTGCTTTGGGAGAGCTCAGAAAATCAATTTGGTCGACTTAAAAAAGGGCCGCACCCCCCACCCTCGAAAAAATCCTAGATATGCCCCTGCTAAATATAAAAGAAAAAATTTTTGTCAACAAAAATTGCTAATCATACAACTTCCATGTATGAAAATTGTATGACTAGTATTTTTTTGATGGTGGGACAAGTATATTTGATATTGCCCCAAATTTTTTTTGTTTTTTTTTTAAATTTAATTTTCTGTGTGTATAACGTAGTCCTGGATGCACAAAAATTGGAATTTTCCGTTTCTCTGGATGAATTTTGTCAAAAAAGCTAAGCACTCCTCTTTCTTTTGTATGGCATGTTTATGTATGCCTTGACTATTACTTGACTAAAATTAGGTAATTGTTAATGACGTGAGGTTGTGTATGATTATTGTAAGCGTGCTCATGTGCAAAAATATGTATTATGCAGTCAGATAATGTGCAAATTATAGAAACGGTGTTTTGCATTTTGATGAGTTTTCTGGTAGAATTAGTAGTAAAATTCTTGTTATAGAGGTTAAATTTTTAGGAGGAGATGGCGAAGCAGTGTTTAGCTGAAAAGATGGTGCAGCAGTCTTGCTTTATGTGCTACCAAGAGAAGTGCTTGGAAATTCTCCAAAACTGCGAATCTGGTAAGTTTTCTAAGGCAAATTGTGAAAATTTACCACAAAACTTATCAGAGCTTTCAACATCAAACTGGCTGACATAAAAAATCGACAAAGTTCCTCTGTCCCTCGCAAAACACTTCAATCCAATCCTTGAGGTAACGCCATCAAAAAGTCGACGTGGCACACACACACACACACACACACAAATACACCTACCGATCCCTTTGCCAGTAAAATACTATCAAACATAAAGATAGGAGAAGCGAACGTTTATTTTCTTTCAAGTTTTCAATAGAAACATTGTGGCCAGAAGCTGCAAATAAATTTTTTAAGATGTTTAAGTAGTTCCATGGTCAACAGCTCTTGCGATTAAATCATCCCAGTCTTTAAATTTTAGAGAAGGACGATCTCACGGCAGGTGCCTATAAAACCATGGGAAAACATGAGCCATTCAACAGAAAAAAGTCATTTGACATTGGGGCGATGGTCTTAAGTGTCACGGAAACTGTCACGAGCACTGATAAACAGAAAACAACAATTCTGGAGCTGGAAAAATTCGTGGAAGAAGATCCAGTAATCACTTATTTCAATAATCTCTATAAAGAGCTAATGCAAGGTTATTATTTATTTTTGTCTTATGGAAACTGATGATCCGTCCGCCTACAGAAGAAAGCCTCATTTGTAATGAAAAAACAATCTGGTGTTTTACGAACCAAAAGTTGTCAAAAGATCAAGTGCGCATGCTAGTTTATATTTTGATTGATAGTTCAAAACCCTAAATTGTACCACGATTATCTTACAAGCTACTTTTTTCCATTCTTTAGTTATTTGAAAAAAAAAATTTTTAAATTTTTTTAGAGGAAACTGAATGGATTAAACAAGGGATCACTGAAGACGACGTCGATTACAGGAATGATGTTAATTTTGACCCGCGAGATATTTTTGATTACGACTACCAATATGAAGTATATGAGGAGTCTTTTGAGTCAGGTAAGACCTGCACCTACCTGAATGCATGAAATAAGATAGGGAAACCTTTTCTGGACATAGCATTACAACAATCCGAACTACCAAATTCTGGCCCGTACTTCCAACAAATCATAAGCCCCGCAAAAATCAAATTTACTGAGTCACGGACAATCGTTTTCCAAATAGTCTTGGTAGGAGCTGTAATGTTGGGTAATTGAACGAGTTATGCTGTAATCAATTAATCAAAAAAATTTTTTCAAAACTTGAAAAAAAAAAGACTAACTGCGGTAAAAAAAAAAGTGATTCAATGTTCCGCTCAAAAAATTTTAATTACGTGCTTTGCTTCTGATTTGTTTGCTATACTGTCTTTCGTAATTGATTCAATCTCTTGTTAAAATCGTCTCCCCCGTCTCCTTCGAATTCACCGAGAGATGTTTTAAACGCCGACCACA
>NW_026970718.1:0-1000 GCF_963678635.1 Symsagittifera roscoffensis | reverse complement strand
GAACATTCAGGGCTTCGCCCTGATACGAGCAGTCTTGTTATATATTCAATCTATGGAAGCTAAACCATCATCAGGGGCGGATAGGATTTTCACCGAGAGTGACTTTCATAAAATCAAACGTTTTTGTCAAGTCCCATTTAGTTAGCACCTTCTGACAAATGTCAGATCGGTCAGCCGACGATGGATGTCTTCTATTTTTTTTAATTTTGCAAAAACTCTTGGAGTAGTGAAGGCGACAATTTTTCTTGGTCTTAGGCCTTGATGTGTGTTATGATAGTTTGCTGACTTTTACGGGGGTCCTGTAAAGCTGGAATTTGTTGAGTCTTATTTTTACAAACCTCGTGTCAACTTGAGTTTTTAGCTGATGGTTTGAATAGTCCAAGTCCGTCTGATATTCTTGAGATTTCTTAAATTGATCCATCTAGAGCAGAACACGAAACAATTACTTTCAAAGTTCCGAAAGTAACCAGAATTATTTTTTTTAAACTGATAAGAACTTCTATAGAATCCGTCCGTCATTCTTCGAGAAAACCCTCGAAAGTCTGACTAGGTTCTACATTCCATCAATTGCATGATCTGCGCTTTTTTGTCTGGGATAGGCAGAAACCATGAATGAACGACAGTTTCAGAAGATAGCAATTGGTCCATAAAGAACAGTTCAGACCGTTTGTCCAAATTGGAATCTAAGTAGCAACATACGAGCTCTTCCACTTTCTATTTCTATGATCTCAGCTAAGCGAAAGCAACTAACGATAGTTCTTGTCTGGTCTTCTACAGCGAGACTCTTCTTCCTGACTTCGATGGAGACGGATGACAACTCCTGCAGTTTGCTCTCCACTCTCTGCTCCAGAGACTTGACCTTGTCCGAGAGGGAGGCAGCTGTGCCCAGTATCTGCTGCCTCTCCGTTCTCCCCTCCTCCATGTTCGAGTGCAGCTCCATCAGTCTAAATTACAGGTGGTAAGACAAGTTTGTGTAATGTGCTACTGTGTGTCCGGGGCC
>NW_026970717.1:0-14000 GCF_963678635.1 Symsagittifera roscoffensis | reverse complement strand
TAATAAAATGAACCTTTTATCAGTAAACTCAAGACTTTTTAGACAAGCAGAACTCAGACTCTCTACAGTTACGAGAGATCGTACAGCCATGAAATATGCACTAACAGAGCATGAATTCTTAATCTTTGGCTTAAAACACCCAACAGATTTTTTTAAGAGATCAAAAAGCCATATTTTTTTTCACACAGAAATCGAATTCAAATCATTCGATACAGATTCGAGTATACAGATTTCAACGAACTCTAATGATCTTTCCAAAACTACATATATCTCGGACAGGAGGCAAAAATCTTGGTTTACCGGATACACTTAGTCGAAATACACTTGAATTTCTTACACGAAAAACAACTATAGAAAAACCACAAAAAAAATCTTTCTCGTAAAAGAAGAACATCACCACGATTAAAATGTAAATACGCAGTAAAAACAGACTCTGATACTAAGCAAACAAACAGCTTAGAACATTTTCCACTATATCTAGATTGCCATAACAATCACTATGAAGAATGGTTATGAAGAAAAGAACATTTAAATCCATACCATATTCAATATGGACGAAAAACAATAACCCTATCAACAAAACCCACTCAATAACCCTAACAACTAAACCCTATCAACAAAAACCACAACGAAAAAAAAAATTGTTCCCATTATTAAAAAAAGAATACATCACGGATATGATAAACTTGTCAAGCCCTCCATATACATCTCGAAAACACACAATCAAAAAAGTATTTGATGTACAAGATCCTTTAGATAATATCCCCTATCCAGAAGTGAAATTCAAATTTTTTCCCCCAACATTGAAAGGTTGACAATTCAGTTATTACAAAAACATCCATATCTCGACCCAACCTCTCATCAGACATTTGGCGTCAAATCTTGGCAGAAATACATAGAAGCAGATATCACAACATTAGAAAACAAGAAAATAGTCCTATATTTTTGAAATTTTAACAATACAACAAAAAATGAAAACACTGACTTTTAAGAATTCCACCATCAAGACGCAAAAGTACCCTTTCTACCACTATGCTGAAATTTAGTCGTCTTTCAAACTTCACCGCACCAATTTGGATAAAAAATACTTTTGTATTGATTGCATTGCAAGTAAATTGAATAAATAGTTTCCACACCAAAAACAGATAGCAGAAAAACAAGACTAAAAAGGACAAAGTTAATATTTCAATCATAGAATCTCCTTCAATACCAAAGGCCCTTTATCTCCGTCCTCAAAATGAAGTTCGTATATAAAGTAAGAGTGGGTGCATTTACACACTATGTGGCGCTCAATCCTGTACCCCATTTTAACGCTTATTATGCTTACACCCCACTATATGAACATTGGATAGCAAAATTCGGACTTCTCGAAATCCTTGTTACAAATAATAGAACAGATTTCATAAAAAATGAATTAATTACACTGTGTCGTCTTTACAATTTTAAACATAAACCAAGAACATCACATGCCCTATGGATGGACAAACGGACAAGTTGAAGGCATGAACCACTCACTAAAAGAATTTCTTCGATGTACAATTAACGGAAACGATAGAAATTACACCGAATGTTCAATAGACGGACAATCAGCAACAAGAACATAACTATACTCAACAAGTACCAAAACCAAGTTTTAAAACCCAACAATTTTCCAAAGTGTTTGACTCAACATAACAAACAACATAAAAGAGTTTTATGCCTTGAAAATAATCGACTCCAGAACGAAACAATAAAACAACTCGCCGAAAGAAAAAAACTATTAAACGCAAAGCATTTTCTCTTAATACACAAGATTCAACCTTACAAAAATGACAAAATTTCTAATGATATCTCTAACACAACAATCACCAAAAATTGCAAGAAAAAAGACAGCATCACATTCATCATCAATCCGGGAACCTGATATATATTTTTCTGAAAACAAATGGACAAACAAGATCAAGCTGAAGTCACAATGAAATTAGAGGAAGCAGAGAATATAAAATTTGAATATGTTCGCAATGTTCGAAAAACAACTCCACATACTAATTTTATCCCAGACTCTGACAATGAACTAGCAAAAAAAAATTACTCAGATCTTAAACATCTATGGAAAGAGTTCAAATTTTAAAAGCAAACCATCATTCAAAAATTGGTGTAATTTTTGTCGTAGATACCGATGTAGCATTGCTGATTGCAGACAAAAACAACAAGACACATTATATAGAACATTAAAACACAAATAACCAAACAAATTTTTTTATCAATACATGAAAAAAGATCAAATTTTACCTAATAAATAGCTCTAGCAATAACAGATCACAATCTTCATACTAAAATATTTTTCAAAGAAGATCAACAAATTGACGAAATCCGCAAAACTACTCACAAAAAAGATATAGCAGATCAAAGTGTCGAAACAATTAGTATCAGATAATTACTCTAGATCAAACTCAAATAAAAGCAATCACTCACACTATAATAGAAAGCGCTCAAATTCAAACTCTCAGAATAGATACAATTCCAATGACCGTTCAAGAAATTCTTTAAATAATCGGACCGAAACTATTCAAATAATCGAACTCAATACTATTCAAACAATCAAAACTGGAATTACTCAAACAATAAAACCACAAAACCACTCTAAAAACAGACCCTTAAAAAAATTATAATTATAGATCCCGTGATAAAACTAGAAAAAAGAACAACGACTATCAAAACGAATCAAGAAAAAATTTTCAATATTCAAACAAGCCAAATCGAAACTACAGAAGTAGTACACCGAAAAATCAAAGACAAATCAACCAAGTACACTCTACAAATGAATCAAGACCATATCCTCCAGGTATTAACAATACAGAAACTTCAGAACTACAACTAAACCACATACACTTTGAAAGCACAGATGACGAAAGCGATACAAAAAGCACACTAATTATTAACAAGCTTGAAATAAATCATGAATATAAAAAACCAATTGAATCGAACTATTACAAAAATGATTCCATCGACTAAAATTTTCAAGAACCAAAATACAGTCAAGCAACTACAAACTCCACTCCACATATAATTGAAAAAATTTCAAGTCTGAATAATGTATACGAGAAAGCAACTAATAAAGTACTAACCCCAAAAAAAATGGATAATCCCAATACTTCTAGAAAGCCCAAAAACGAAAACTTTCAACCCCCAAATCTTGAAGTAGTAATTTCAATCAACTCAAGCGCATAAGTTGACCTTATCAAAATATCGAATGACGGAAAAATGCACTTATTCCACATACCAACACGAATAATGGAAGAAAACAATCTCCTGCTGAAACTTTTCAAACAATTATTTTACATCACAGATATTAAGCAGAACATAGTCGGAATTCCATTTTATTAATGACTCAACTACAAACATCCTAAACGGTAAATTGCAAGTAAAAGATAAATCTACTAAACTCAATGAAACATTTTCAACGTTTTTTGCAAAGATTAATTAAACAACCCCCATTTTTTCAAAATTTTTTAAAGTTTTATGAAATCAAGTAAAAAACATTGAAAACCATTAACAGGACATCCATATAATTTTTTTCCATCAACCATGTTCACCAGTGTAACAACGACCAAAATACACAGAAACTTTATATGCCTAAGTTTGAATTCAAACCAATCCATAAATTTTTTAGAGTAATGATTTCAACTAACAAATACGCAAAAAACACAAACGTAGATACCATAGGATTACATGTATATAATAACTCACCATATGAAATCATTTTTTTCTTTTAGAACTCCTTGGATATTGTGGAACAAATGCAACTTTTTACCTTACACAAGAAAGGGCATATAGGGTTATTAGATAAAACTAGTAGATATTTGTCAATCAACTTCTTAACGAAGAATTTTCCATTAAAAATAACACACTTGACTCGAAATTTTTTCACAAAAACCCCCTTTTTTGAACCAACGTTCCAAATTTCTAATGACACAATTGAAAAACATTGAATTTTCAACATTCTCAAATTAACCAACAAGAATTTTGAACAATTAGCAGATTTAATTTTAAAAAGTCCGCTGGTTTGTGCTACATCAAAGTTTGATGGTAAACAAAGACATTCACCTCTACACCTTCCACTGAAATCCGACGCGGTTTTCAATAAACAACGCGCAAGTAATGTACCAAAACATTTGAGAGACAAAGCAAACAGACTTCTTGAGATTCTTGAACATTATGAAATTATATCACCAGTAAAAAAGAACAACCCGAAGGAAAAATTTATTTATAAACCCAGTAACTATTCTTGCTATAGGAGAATCACTAAAAACTGTTTCAGACGCACGATGATAAAATTCTCTACTTGATGAATCAAAATGCAGTTGGCCCATAGAACCCATACAAGTATTACATACAAAAATGAACGGACACTATTGTACCACAGCCGATATGAATAGTGCATACAATCAAATGCCATTAGATGAACAATTGCGTCGTTCCACAAAATTCGTTATTGGAAATCAACAATACGAATTTAATAGACTGTTTCATGAATTATCCATAGGACCAGCAGCATTTGTTGTACTAATGAGCAGAAATTTTAAACCACTAATCTTCATCCAAAACGTTTTACATAATTATACGATATTTTCATACATAATCAAGTTAAACAGAAACTGTTTACAGTTTTAGATAATTTCACCAAAATTTATTAAAAGAAAACATGAGAGCAGCTCCAGATAACTCACAAATTTTTCTTACCTGTGTGAAATTCCTGGGACATATTGTTGAAGGCACTACAAAAACATCTTTAAAATCCCAATTAGATGCAATTTAAAACTCCAACCACCATCAAAATAAAAGAAAATCCAAGAATTCCTTGGAATGTTAAAGTTCTTATAAGTTATAAGTTACAAGTTATAGTAAGTTCTAAGCTGTTAAAGCAAATAAGTTTATAAATTGCAATTATGTCTTAGACTATTTTATAATACTCTTAGACAACAAAATAAGTTCAACTGGACTTAGATCATCCAAAACGCTTCGATAAAATTAAATCTCTTCTCACAGAACAAATTTCAAATACAATTCCAGATCCAGACCAACTTTTTTGCGCTTTGTGCGATGCTTCCAGTTTTGGAATTTTCGCAGCACTTTTGCAATCACATCAAGACACTAATGGAATGAACCTTTTATCAGAAATTCAAAACTTTTTACACAAGCAGAACTCAGACTCTCTACAGTTATGAGAGACTGTACAGCCATAAAATTTACACTAACAGAGTATGAATTCTCAACCCTTGGCTCAAAACACCCAACAGTTTTATGAAGAGATCAAAAAGCCATAACTTTTCTTTTCGCATTAAGTTATGGCTAATCAAATAGCCATAACTTTTCTTTTTTTTTCGACAAAATATTCAGTCTCAAATAATATCACGTTTTACACCAGCAACAATTCTAAAAACAATTTGTTTTAATTTCAAAGATTATAATTCAAAAAAGAATTTCAATGAAGCTGCAACCTATTCCAAAAAGACCATATCAAATTATAGAAAAGCCCACCGTTGACACATAAAAACTGATAAATCACAGCAAAAAAGAACTCGTACAAAATAGAAATAGTCTTTTACCGTACTACCTGACAGAACACGCCCTCCGTGAATTAACGCATTTACAGGACTACACATTTTCTACACAAAAACAGACACTAATAATCAATCAGAAACACCACACTTCAAAAATTTACCACCACCACCTGATCTAACACAAAATAAAAAACCAGAAGAAAAGACAAAACAGATAGTTAAAAACCAAAAATAAATTGTAAATTACAGGAAAAAACCCTAAAACTTGAAATCAAAAAACATCACAACAATGCCAATCATCGCGTATTCACAATCAACCTAGAAAAGATTACAAAATTTTTATTCCACAATCCAAAATTTTAAAGACAGTTGAATTCTAGAAAATCTTCTGACTAATTAACAACGTAGATAACCTTTTGAGTGAAAACCTAAAGCAAGCTTTTTCATTATAAACAATCATTTTCTCTCTCCAAATGACTCGTTCAGAATCACCCAATCAAATTACGTGGTTTGACAATCATCTCAATTTTCCTTAAGCACCACCACTATTATTAGCGGTTTCATCTTAGATCCCGAATTTAGCCAACAGGAAAATTTTAAATATGCCCAGAGACAAAACTCAATCTGACCTTTAGCCTAAAAACCCCTAATCTTCCCCCAAATAAAAAAAAGAATTAGAAAGCTAGTACCTAATTACCCAAACATCCCCTTACCGAAAACTCTCCACAACCAACCCTCTTGTCAAAAATCAAAAAACAATTTGACCACACTTGATTTAAACTCGATTTTGAAAAAATTTAAAGAAACTTGCTAAATTTCAAAGTCATTTCAAAGTCAGTTACACAAACTCAGTTACACTCAGTTAAAATAGTCATTTCAACCTTTCTTTCAATCTTTCAATTCTTTTTTCAAGCTGGTACTTTTTTCATATTTGATTTTTAGAATTTGCAATCTTCATTTTTCCAATTTTTTGTAGTCAGTTCATATTTTTTTATTGCCTCATCTAGACCCATTTTTCTCCAAAACGCTTGATCACCTAATCAGGTACAAAACTTGATAATTATAGTAATGTTTTAATGTTGACTGAGTTCAAAACTTATATTCTTTTCATAATTTTTCTCCCCACTCTAGCTTATCTAACCTGACACTGTATAAATGCAAAAAAAGCATTAAATGCTATTGAACTAGCGAAAGTTTTAATGATCATTTTTGCAGAAAAATATTGTAAGAACACAGATTTAAAATAAGAAAAACTCAAAGTTGTTAAACCAAACCCTGTTAAGGATTCCCCATCAAGCAACCAACCCCAAGACCCCCAACAACACTTATAACTAGTCAAAGAAATCAACCGCAATCATCTACCCGTATCTCATTTATAGAAAACCGCTATACTTTTGAAGAAAGACATGCATCATTGTCTGAACCATTGATACCAGCCATTAGACAAGCACCCCTCAGTGAACCACAGCGCAAGTGAACCTTTATTATTTACCCCTAATTACAACAAAATGTTAACAGAACCAGGCATTTTAGTCAAAATCAAAATTAATTAGAACAATAAGCAGTTCAACCCCGACGCAGTTGAAACTTAACCACACCAAGAGTACAGTTCAACATTCCCTCATCATAATCATCATCCCCTCTAGACCTTTCAATTAGTATAATACAAAGCACCTCTCCACTGCTTCAAAACATTTCTCAACAAAATACACCAAACATTTCATCCAATTAATTAGGTTCAACACCTGCTTCTGATCAAAATCGTGAAAATCCCTTTAATCTCCACACTTCATCACTACGACTCCCGCATTGGATGACAACACATTTTCCCAGGGGGAACTTAACCTTGTAAATGACCCAGTGCAACTTTCTTCAGGTACCTCTTTATCATAACCAGAAACATTATCACTTCCATCAACACCCTCACACACAGGACAAACACCATCAACTATATTCCCCGCAAACTTTCCAAGTCACTTAGACGATAGATATCGTGAGCTACAAGGTACAAGAACACGTTTAAGATTAGATTGGAACACCTTTTTAGCACCCCCTCCCCTTTTTCTTGATAACAAAAGACTCCAAAATTGGGCACTCAACAGATTACAATACAGACACATTTTTCACAAAGATATTCAAGAACATAATACCCGAATACTTTCACAACAAAACTGAGCTCCTAAGTTTGAAATAACAGCGAAACTAAATAATTCAGTAAATCATCCATTGCCATTATCACCACCAGACATCACAGCTCAATCTTCAACCCTCCAATTATCACAACAAAACTTATCTATAAATATGATAGGTATATAAAAAAAGACCATAGGTTTTATAACAATTTAAAATAATTTTTCAGGACTATCGTACACATGTGTCGTTTAATAGTAGTTTTTTGCAATAAAAACCCTTTCTCTTCTAGAACAACTCCAACCCATAAATCATAGAAATCCTTCGCCCCGAACAAGACGACAAGATCTCTCTGTCACACATTAACAACGAAGTTAACCAACAAAAAATACTACACAAATATGCAATTAATCAAGTCGCACAATGCGAAACCGAACCAAAAGATATAAAATCAACAACTGTAAGTGCTACACTTTTCTCAAAAGCCTGAAAAACAACTTAAACAGAATATAATTTCCTGGGAAATTTCTCTGAAAAGAAACTACATTGTTCACAAGTTTCAAATGGTAACAAAAACACTCGACCAAGAATCTTTTCACCAAAATAATGTAGAAAGAGTTTTTCATGTTGACCCCGAAGATTGTTAAAATGAACTCAAACGTTTAAAAATAGTTCCAAACAAAAACGAAAATTATAAATCAGTGAACTTTTAAGTTTTTCAAGACTCTGCACATCAAGCACAACTTGAACACCATCAAGGTCATGTGCAACTAGACGATAAATTTCCCTGTCATTGCGCACATGGACGTTTAACTTATGACTTACACTACAAAAATTAGATAACTCATATTGGAATTAAAAAATCGTCAAACTGCTAAACATTTAGGCTACCAAGAAATATTGTTAGTCGATAGGAAAATTCAACTAGAATAGGTACACTACGCCCATCCCACTACGCGAACACAGGCAACGATAGTTGCGTTCCCTCAAGACACATGTACCACATTCGAAGTTGCTAAAATTCACGCAAGTATGGTAAAGTTTCACATAAATTACTTCATGGAATCCATACTCTGTAATAAAATAAGCCCGGACCAAAAAGATCAAATCCAAATCCTGTTAAAGACATGCTTGGTGTAAAAATTAAATAAACACGTTTTCAAATCTACTCTGAAACTGAGGTAACATGCAAATACCCCAAACCACTTTCCGAACACAATACCCAGAAATTCTTGTCGCATAAGAAAAAGGTTTTGACATGAAAACCGGCAAAATAATTCTCAAAATGCATGAACCAAATTAAATTAGAGAAGACGAGAAATGTTACATCCCAGCAACTTTTTATAAGAAACGGAAACATTGGAGGAAAAGTTCGTCCAGAAAACAAAGATAGTACACGGTTACAAGAACTTTCCCTCATGAATAACACATACTTTGGCGCAATCCACTGTAGTATTCACCTCGATATGAAATTGGATTACACAAAGAGAAGATTATTTTTTCAAGAAATGTCCCTTTCCAAGTTAGAAACACTCCATCGCCTATGTGAATTAGAAAATCACAAATATTACAATCTCTCGCATTAGCAGTAGCATTTATTCAATTTATTCAGCATTAGCATTTATTCATATTTATCCAATCAATGTTTTTTAAAGTTTTTTAAGCGAACTCCTAGCATTTCTAGGATGGCCCCACTATAACTTAGAAAAATTGACCACAGTATACGCAAGATTTAATTTCATAGTTTTACTCTTTTCACTATTGAAAGTAATCTATAATACATGCGCAATACATGCACAAGTCAAAAGACAAGCTAGCGTAGCACGCATTTTTTTTGTTTCAATGTCTTCAATCTCTATTAACAAAATACATCTTGATGCACAAAACAGTGAATACAACAACAAATTATCTACAAAATCTAACGCATATGATACTCCACAAGACAAAACAAATACTGCACCTACAACACCATCACATCTACATAGTTTACACAAAAATAATCCTCTATTATTAGTGCCACAAAGCTATAGAAAATACACTTTCGACCTCCGAACGACCAATCCATACTAATAACTTACATCGTAGCCCTATATCTCATATAGCACTCCAACAACCAAGTATAGACGACACATATAAACAAAAAACAGAACAACCGCACACCCTAATTTTTCGTTCTCAAAACAATCACCTTTTTACCACACGATGAGCCGACAAGTTGGATCCCTCAGCTATTCCCTTTTTCTATCTACCCAATCTCCAACGCTTTGATTCCCTCATTTCAATTTCAGACCTCACCTCTTTCTCCCTAACCAGTTTTTTTTCTAACTAACCACTCATGGACTCGGATGACTCAACTCAGACAGTTTTTAAACCATCCCTAATTTTAATAACCCCGATGTTGAAACCCCCATGAGTCCCTCGTCTCTGGTCCCAGTCCCATTAACTTTTCCCAACCACCTTTTCAGCCCATAACTCCCCTTTCCCCGTTGAACCCTCTCTTTCTCTTTCTTCGCACACTGACGCTACCCCTATTTTTTAGCCTCTTTTCAGTAATGATACCAATGTACACAGCTTTATCACTGATTGTCAATTCGAGCCCAAATTGAATGAGTGTTTTAATCACCAACAACAAACTCATGTTCCCATTTAACAATTAATCACCAACAATCAATTAACAATTGAAACTCAACCTCAGAATCTTCTATTCAATCTATCCATATTGCACCTTCACTTGCATACAGAGTTTTTAAGAAACGAAAACACCCTAAAGCCAAACCACAATTTCTCATTAGTCGCCCGCAGCCATCACGACTTTAATCCCACCACCACATCATACTAACACAACAGACTTTTTTAACATAACCTATCATTCTTCCCACAATACACCTATTAAAAAAGAGCAAATGAAACCCAACGCGCACAATATGTATATGAGTATTCCCTACTCCCAACACCTTCATGGGATACCTATTATAACTTTACTAACCCACAAAAATACCCTTAATGAACAACCCCACTGATAACGAACTTTGTGACTCTCTCACTGAAAAACTAACTACTGCACTCCACGTTAATCAATTCACCACCAAAGGCTCAAATCAAACACTAAACAGATTTATTGCACAAAAAACTAACAGATATTCTATTAACCACTATGACCACACAGTAACTACATATATGGAAAATTCCCCATTTGATAAGAACCCTAACATCAACCCACAACTGACTGGAAAATTCTTCATAGGATCAGATTATATTTTTCATCCTGACAGCACAAATACGAAATTCGACCTTATCAATGATCACGCACTAACAAACACTAAAAGTTATGAGCCCTTCTTCAACAAATTGAATCATTTTTACTAATGTTTAACTTTCTGAAACCAAAAGAAAGAGATCCTCACTGCTCGTATGAAGCTACGTTAAAAAAAACTAATCCACACAAATAGATATTACAAACTCATTCAATGGCACTTCAAACACAGTTCCCCATGTCGTAACTCAAACCATCGCTTCATGTTTATTAACTCAAAATACACATCACCCTATTTTTTAAACTTCACAATTTTTCTAATAAATATACTAACTTGCACGCCATCCTCCGTAATTACGACCCTGTCCGTCAGATTTATATAATTTGCCCCTTAACAAACACCTTCCCACTAGAAGAAGACTGTCCCATCATCATTACCCACAAATATATTCAACCCATCGGAGTAGCTCTATTGGAAAGTATATCCAAGTTCAAATTTAACCACACGCTTTATGATCTAATACATAATTCCAATCACGAATTTTCAGCTATTACCGAACAAGTAAACATCATCAGTGCGCTTGAACTTCTTTGGCCACTGCTTCGCGCTAAAAAACATAATACGCCTGCTTTCTAAGCTTTCAGTAACATTCTTTCAGTAACATTCAGTAAAATCTTAACAGAACCAGGCATTTTAGTCAAAATCAAAATTAATTAGAACAATAAGCAGTTCAACCCCGACGCAGTTGAAACTTAACCACACCAAGAGTACAGTTCAACATTCTCTCATCATAATCATCATCCCCTCTAGAACTTTCAATTAGTTCAACACAAAGCACCTCTCCACTGCTTCAAAACATTTCTCAACAAAATATACCAAACATTTCATCCAATTAGTTAGGTTCAACACCTGCTTCTGATCAAAATCGTGAAAATCCCTTTAATCTCCACACTTCATCACTACGACTCCGGCATTGGATGACAACACATTTTCCCAGGGGGAACTTAAACTTGTAAATGACCCAGTGCAACTTTCTTCAGGTACCTCTTTATCATAACCAGAAACATTATCACTTCCATCAACACCCTCACACACAGGACAAACACCATCAACTATATTCCCCGCAAACTTTCCAAGTCACTTAGAGGATAGATATCGTGAGCTACAAGGTACAAGTACACGTTTAAGATTAGATTGGAACACCTTTTTAGCACCCCCTCCCCTTTTTCTTGATAGCAAAAGACTCCAAAATTGGGCCTCAACAGATTAAAATACAGACACATTTTTCACAAAGATATTCAAGAACATAATACCCGAATACTTTCACAACAAAACTGAGCTCCTAAGTTTGAAATAACAGCGAAACTAAATAATTCAGTAAATCATCTTTTGCCATTATCACCACCAGACATCACAGCTCAATCTTCACCCCTCCAATTATCACAACAAAACTTATCTATAAATATGATAGGTATATAAAAAAAGACCATAGGTTTTATAACAATTTAAAATAATTTTTCAGGACTATCGTACACATGTGTCGTTTAATAGTAGTTTTTTTTGCAATAAAAACCCTTTCTCTTCTAGAACAACTCCAACCCATAAATCATAGAAATCCTTCGCCCCGAACAAGACGACAAGATCTCTCTGTCACACATTAACAACGAAATTAACCAACAAAAAATACTACACAAATATGCAATTAATCAAGTCGCACAATGCGAAACCGAACCACAAGATATAAAATCAACAACTGTAAGTGCTACACTTTTCTCAAAAGCCTGAGAAACAACTTAAACAGAATATAATTTCCTTGGAAATTTCTCTGAAAAGAAACTACATTGTTCACAAGTTTCAAATGGTAACAAAAACACTCGACCAAGAATCTTTTCACCAAAATAATGTAGAAAGATTTTTTCATGCTGACCCCGAAGATTGTTAAAATGAACTCAAACGTTTAAAAATAGTTCCAAACAAAAACGAAAATTATAAATCAGTGAACTTTTAAGTTTTTCAAGTCTCTGCACATCAAGCACAACTTGAACACCATCAAGGTCATGTGCAACTAGACGATAAATTTCCCTGTCATCGCGCACATGGACGTTTAACTTATGACTTACACTACAAAAATTAGATAACTCATATTGGAATTAAAAAATCGTCAAACTGCTAAACATTTAGGCTACCAAGAAAAATTGTTAGTCGATAGAAAAATTCAACTAGAATAGGTACACTACGCCCATCCCACTACGCGAACACAGGCAACGATAGTTGCGTTCCCTCAAGACACATGTACCACATTCGAAGTTGCTAAAATTCACGCAAATATGGTAAAGTTTCACATAAATTACTTCATGGAATCCATACTCTGTAATAAAATAAGCCCGGACCAAACAAGATCAAATCCAAGTCCTGTTAAAGACTTGCTTGGTGTAGAAATTAAATAAACACGTTTTCAAATCTACTCTGAAACTGAGGTAACATGCAAATACCCCAAACCACTTTCCGAACACAATACCCAGAAATTCTTGTCGCATAAGAAAAAGGTTTTGACATGAAAACCGGCAAAATAATTCTCGACATGCATGAACCAAATTAAATTAGAGAAGACGAGAAATGTTACATCCCAGTAAATTTTTATAAGAAACGGAAACATTGGAGGAAAAGTTCGTCCAGAAAACAAAGATAGTACACGGTTACAAGAACTTTCCCTCATGAATAACACATACTTTGGCGCAATCCACTATGGTATTCACCTCGATATGAAATTGGATTACACAAAGAGAAGATTATTTTTTCAAGAAATGTCCCTTTCCAAGTTAGAAACACTCCATCGCCTATGTGAATTAGAAAATCACAAATATTACAATCTCTCGCATTAGCAGTAGCATTTATTCAATTTATTCAGCATTAGCATTTATTCATATTTATCCAATCAATGTTTTTTTAAGTTTTTTAAGCGAACTCCTAGCATTTCTAGGATGGCCCCACTATATCTTAGAAAAATTGACCACAGTATACGCAAGATTTAATTTCATAGTTTTACTCTTTTCACTATTGAAAGTGATAAAAA
>NW_026970716.1:0-12500 GCF_963678635.1 Symsagittifera roscoffensis | reverse complement strand
AAAGACACCTTTCCAAAGATAGAAAAAGAAAATTTAACTGATAAAGTAAATTTATCAGGACCACCAATAATTAGTTCAAAAGACACGATAAATCAAATTTTTGATCTTCATGACGCACTCGACATAATTCCTTTATCAAAAACAGAAGTTGAAAATATTTCTTCTAACACCAACAGAAAAAATTACACTACAATTAATACAGAAATATCAAAACATTGATCCCGTAATTCATGCCTCAAATCATGGCACAAGTATAAAACAAAACCAACAAAAGCTGATACAACAATATTAGGAAATAAAACACTCCTCCGATACTTTAGAAAGTACAATAGTACAACTATTAATGAAACCACAGACCTTTTAGAATATCAAACAACCGATTTTAAAGTACCCGGTCTCCCCCTCAGCATGATGCTGATAGCATTTGACATATCCCATACGCAACATACGAAAGGACACTCAGGATCAGAAAAGACTTATTCAAATTTTACACAACATTTTTATTTCCCAAATGCACCAGTTTGGATTAAAGTATTATGCAACCATTGCATAGTATATCAATTAAATAAACCTTATCCAAATCAAAAACCAATAGCAACAAAACAAGATTTCAAAGGACAAAGTCTATATTTCAATCATAGAATTTCATTCGTCACAGAAGGACCAAATTCACCATCCTCCGAAGGAAAATATTATATTATCGCAATTGTTGATGCTTTTACACACTACGTAGCACTCAACCCAGTACAACATTGCAATGCTTACTACGCATACACAAGACTTTACGAACATTGGATTGCTAAATTCGGACTACCAGAAATACTAGTCACAGATAACGGCACAGAATTCATTAACAACGAAATCATCACATTATGCCACCTATATAATATTAAACATGAACCACGTACATCTCATGCACCATGGACAAATGGATTAGTCAAAGGTATGAATCGTTCACTACAAGAATACCTCAGATGCATCATTAATGGAAATGATACACGATATACTGAATGGTCAACAGATGCAAAATTATTCCCATTATCCTATAAATCACAAACTACAACAACCTTAGGAACGTAATATACGAATTGGTTTTTAATCAAAAGCCACGAAAATCAATCATGCTTACAGCAAACGCTCATAAAATGCACAAGGTTATTGTCAATCCGACAAGGATTCAGTTTGTTATAACCTACCGTTACACACACATGATGAAGACCACTTTCATCATCCACAAATTTTGAAATTAGCTTTCGGTAAACATAGCGAATGGATTTTAAAAAGAGATAAAAAACAAAATGAACTCTACCAAGAAGTAACAAAAAAATTGTTACAAAGGCAAAATATAAATAACCAAATTAATTCACGCTTCATGCCAGCCACAGACTTAAAAATTGGAACCTTTGTTTTAATACCTAATTTTAAAACACAATAAGGAATATCCAAAAATTTACAATCACGACGAAAAGGATAATACCAAATAATTGATAAACCTACTGAAGTAACATACAAACTTACTGACTCCAGCAAAAAAGAAGTCATACAACACCGTAACAATCTTTTACCTCAATATCCCAAGGAACACGCACTTCGCGAATTAACTCAATTATATTCTTTCACAGGTTTACACATAGTTCAAATAACCCACGAATAGAGCAAAATCAATATCTTAATACTACCAAAACTACAAAGACAAATCAACAGCAGAATATAGAACCTCAAAGATCAAACACACCAGAACCAAAAATACCTCAAGAAGAAAGGAAAATTAGAAAATTAACAGAAAAAAATTTACCACAAGATCAACAACAAAAATCCGAACATAGAGAATCATCACGTCTTAGAAGTCAACCACGGAAAAACTATAAAACATTCATCCCACACTCTAAAATATTAAAGAAAGTTGAATTTCAGAAACCACCTTGATTTAGGAATAAGGTAAACATTCTTTTGAATCAATTGACATTTTCACATTTCTGTAAAAACATGCTGAAAATAACTTCACTCAATTCTAGTTCAAATCCAACCAATAGAAATTGTTCAAATTGTCACCTTTCAACTTCTTACACAAACTTATTTAGCCGATAGAAATTATTCTCCAGGCATATCTATAATTATAACTTTACAACCTCCAGGTCAAAAATAAGCAACTTGCCAAAACTTGACAACTAAAATAAACGGTACTTCAATATTATAACACTCCCCTATCAGATAATGCAAAAATCAACAATATTTTCCCAATTCAGACCTCAAAAGTCTCCAACCAAAAATGGCAAATTAGCCTAAAGTAAAACAGACCCATGATCATTTGGCCTAAAGTACAAATACTTCAAAGATACCCCCATTTGTTCAACAAATGAAAATAATACTATGAAGACCTCCCAAACACCAATAAAATAGCGCTCAACAATTTTTGCTTAAACTCATCCCACTTGTCAAAAAGACAATACAAAATCTGACCACACTTGAATTTCGCCTCAAAACTTTAAAAAATTTTCGACGAACAAATTACTTCGTAAATGCTTCGTTCCATAACAGTTGATCACAAAAAAAACAAAAACTTCTAATCTTCTTCACAAAATTTTTCAATCTATTTCAATTCATAATAAGATTTTCCAGAATTTTTTACAATCTTTTTTAAATTTTCTATTCCCTCTTTGAAAGAAATATATCACCATTTCTCCCAAATGTTTGACCACATCTACAGGTACGAATACGGATAATCTATCTAAATGATACGAACTTTTTTCAGTCGAACAGATATTTTTCTTTTATTCATAATTTTTCTCACATTTTCAATCTCTCTCATCATGACAATGTGCAGATTTATAAAAAAGGCAATAGTCCCCTTTGCCCTAGCAACCATCCTCTTGATACTCTTTATTGAAGAATAATATAATAGTAACAAATTTTCCAGAGAAAAAATAAAAATTCAGATAATTTTCCGAAATTGCTAGTCAACTACCACCAAACCAGCCCCCACCAATCACATCCCAAGAACGCCCAATAACACCTACAACTACAAACTATCCACAAACATCAACACGCATTTCTTTTCAAGACAATCCATACACTTTGAAGAACGACGCGCACGCTCATCAGAACCACTAGAACCAGTTCATCGACAAGCATCTTTAAGTGAACCAACATATAACTTATACCCCACCTTGCAACAAGACCTCAATCGAGTTAGACATATTTGCCAAAATCAAAAAACACCTGAGATACATAGACAAATTATACATCCGCGAAGAAATAGAAACTTTAAACCCCCCAGAGTTCATTTTATTATACCTCAATCACCAACACCAACTACCTCAGAACTTTCAAGCAGTACACTACCAGAAAATCCCACACTTTTCTCACAACAAAACATCTCGAATATACCCTCAGACTACCTATATTCAACCCCCACATCACAACAAATCCGAGAAAACTCTTTTAATCCCCCAGACACCACAGAAAGACCACCATAATGGACAACGCACTCATATACACAAGGTGAACCGAACTTAGTAAATGAACCAATAGATATTTCTTCTGATACAACACTATCATTATTACCAGAAAAACTCTCACTTCCGTCAACACCATCAATAAGTCAAGTCTCACCAACACTTTTCCCTTTAAATTTTCCAAATAACCTCGACGCTAGATACCGAGAACAATCATCGTCATATATCCTTTTATGATTAGATTGGAATACTTTCGTAGCACCTCCCCCACTATTTGGACAACATCAAGAAAGTAACCGACTCCATAGTTGGGCACTTAATAGATTACAAAATGGACAAGATGTCCACGAAGATATCCGAGAACATAACATTCAAATACTTCAACAAAACAGTCTTCAATGAAAGTTTGAAATCACAGTCAAACATAATAATTTTGTTCAACACCCTTTTCCCCTAAGTCCACCAAACATAACAGCTCAATCACTACCTCCTCCATTTATAACAACTGAAGTAATATATAAATACGATAGATACACTAAAAACACAATTGGTTATATCACATTCTATAACCCATACCCCGGATTATTATACACATGTATAATTTAAAGATATTTACGTTTCAACACATTCTTTTTCTAATTTTTCCGAGCAACATACAAATCCATCCCCTCGTACAGTTCCTCAGGGTTCATTAGTAACACACTATGATTGTGAAGAAGACGAACAAAAAAAACACTACACAAATACGCTATAAGCCAAGAAACACAATGGCAATCAGAACCACAAGCCATAGAAGCACAAATGTAATAGCAACACTATACTCAAAAGCCCGATCAGAAACATTAACAGGATACAAGTTTACAGCAACATTTTCCGAAAAGAAAGTACCTTGCTCGCAAGTCTCAAACGGAAATAAAAACCGACTAGATCACGAATCTTTCTATCAGAGTAATATAGAAAGATTACTATATCTTAACCCTCAAGATTGTAAGAATGAACTTAGACAATTAAACTTAGCCCAAAACGATGAAACGAATAGAAAACTAGTCAATTCTCAAGTTTTCCCGGACTCAGCACATCAAGCAGAACTTGAAAAACACCAAGGTCACATTAGACTAGACAGAAACTTCCTCTTTCATGAGGACACGGATGACTGACGTATGATCGACATGATAAACACTAGATACCAAACATAGGTATCAATGATCCCTCAAATTGCAAAGCAGATACACAAAATAAAGAATATCAAGAAATTATGTTTTTTGATGGGAAAATACAACTTGAAAAAGTACAAACAACACGAGGTTCAAAAGACGACACAATCCTTTAGCCAGGCAATAGACTTCCTTTCAAAATTGATCAAGGATATTGCGATACTACAACACGCACACAAGCAACCATAGTATGGTTTACTGAAGAAACCTGCACAGTTTTCGAAGTTGTAAAAATATAGGCTAGAATTATTTATTGAATCAAACCCATTTGAAAAGTAAACCCAATTGGAAGACTAAGTACTAACATTAGAAACATCAATAATATAGAAAATAAAAAGACACGTTTTCAAATATTTCACGAAACAGAATTTGCATGCAAGTACAAAAACCCACTCTACAAAACACAATACTCCAAAAAGTTGTTGAATACGACGAAGGTTTCGACATGACCACCGGAAAAATAAAATTTGACCCCTATGCAACACATCACCTAAACGAAAATACATCGTACATCCCAGTAAACCTCCGCAAAAACGCAGGAAATCCTGGTAGAAGACTAGAACCAAACGACAGTGAAAGCACACGTTTACAAGAACTATCATTAATGAACAATACCTATTTTGGCAAAATACATTATGACATTCACTTAGATACGAAATTAGACTACACAATTAGTAGAATTTTACAAGAAATGTCACTTTCTGAATTAGAAACACTCCATCAACTATGCGAATTAGAAAGAACACAAATTCTACAGTCACTCGCATTAGTAGTACTCAAAATACCATACGCAGGATTTTTGTTATCCGGAAATCGATCAAATTTCCTTGACTATGAAGGATACGTTTTATGGTTTTATACTCGCACCAAAAAAGTATCAACACTATTTGTTTTCGAAAACAAACGTTGTTACTAAAGAATCTGCATGTTCTACAAAAACAAAGTACATTTTGTTGATACATTTTCAAGACGAACATATTTTTGGAATACCGCAGTCCCATGTGGATCAGAAAAAAGCCACAACGTCGTACAATTAAACCCTGACGGCGGAAAAAAATTTTCACCAGAAAGCATTCGAGCTATTGCTTGCAACCCAAATACTGATTTACAATCAATCGGTATATATTCTAAGTCCGATATACAACTCACATTAGATCACGACAGTTTCAAGAACTACTAACACAAATGGACACTATACAACGACAATCAATAGACCAAAATTTACGAAAACTTGCAGAATTTGCAGGATTTTCAGATATTTACGCACAAGATTAGAGCGGATATTTTAAAGACATCAAAGATTAGAAGTACTTAAACAGTGAAAAACACCGACCACAAGATATATCACCAATCAATATCTTTGGTTTTGTAAATTTGAAAAACGAAATTTTAGCCTTTCTAGGATGGCCATATTACATCTTAGAAAGATTGACTATCTTATACGCAATGTCTAATTTTATTGGATTTCTTTTCTCATTACTAAAAGGAATCTATAACACATGCGCAATACATACACAAGTAAACAGACAAGCCAGCGTAGCACGCATGTTATTTGCAGGATTTTTTGGAATGTTTTCATCATCAATAAATAAAATCCTCCTAGATGCACAAACTGAGGAATACAATACAAAAATATCAACAAATCCCAGCAAAAACGATGACTCAAATATTGATACAAGCGCTTTACCTACGGCACCCCATTTGCCAAATAATCACCCATTATCTTTAGTCTCACGAAATTTTAGCAATCACAAACCCCCTAAAATTAAGACCCAGCCTCATACAAGGCCCCATCCAACACATAGTGACACAACAACCTTCAATTGACGATACATACGAACAAAATATTGAACAGCCACATACCACCATTTTTCAGTCTCAAAATAATCATGAGCAGACAATTTGGATCACTCCACCGATCAAACACCCACCCTGCCAACCTCCAAAATTCACTCCCTATTTTCCCACTTTTTGCTTTTCCGCCACCTGATTCACCACAAGCTAACACATCATCGGGCATGAATTCTGACACTAACTCAGATATCACAATTTATACAACAATTTCACAATTCAATAATTCTGATTATGAAACCACCGACGAATTTGCCGATTCAGAACCATCCCCTTCTACGCATACCCCGACCAGCTCAACAACCTTTTCAAAACCCCCTTTTCAACCTATACAATCCCATAGCCAACATAAGTCTCCCTACACTCCTTCTCAAGTAACCCCAACATACTCCCCATTCAATAATGAACGCTCCACCAACAACTCCCCTGATAATATCCAGCTTTCCGAAGAACTAGATAATTTTATAACACTCCAACAACAATTGATATCTCTCCACACCCTCATTATTCACCAGTTATCATCAACAATAACATCATCAAATCCACCAACACCCACACCAATTTCAGATTATACTCCATCATTAGCTCATTCATCCACTTCCACAGAATCATCCAACAGTCCTAACCGTGCTTATAGAACCTTTAAACGTAACTTCTCCAATCATCCATTCCCATCCAAACCCGGAACCGCCCGAGAATATATCAATCATCCGGACCACACCAATACTACGAGTTTTCTCCAAATAACCCTACCTTTGTTTCCCCAATATACACTAAATCAATCTGACTTTAACCCTGAACCACGTCATTTTGTAGATTAACATGTATTAATACCCACACTTCAATGGACAGCTTATTATAATTTCACTAATCCCTTTACTCTACCACTCTATAACACCACTATCGATATTGAAAGGAATAAAGACGAATTATTCAGATTAACCAGAGCACTCACTCCACGACAATTTACATACGTAGGATTTAAAAAATTACTAAAAACATTCACGGCACCCAGCGCTTACGACTACTCAATTGAATATTATGATCATAACATCATCAGATCTAATCAAGACCAATTCCTTGATGACAAAAAATTTGCAAATCCACAAAACACAGAAAAGTTTTTTATTAAATCATCATACATATTCACACATAACATACTAAATAAAAATCATGATCACATTTTTTCAGAAGCACTATCAGACATCAAAGCATATGAATAATTTCAAAAAATCTTAACTATTTTCCTTAACCTTTCACTTCCTGACACCAAAAGAACGCGATTTGCACTGCTCACACGACATCATGTTGAGAACTAAGCAAACACATACTTATATTTACTATCGCTTTATCCAAAATCAATTTCATTTACACACACCATCACGCCAACCCCACCACAGATTTCAATTCATTAATTCCAAATACAGCTCACCATTTTTTCTAAACTTCACGTATTGCATTAAAAATACTAACTTCCAAGGCATCCTCCGAAATTATGATCCCATCACTCAAATGTATATTTTTTGTCCCCTCATGAAGACCTTCAATGACGAAGAATCCCGACCTCTGATCATTCCGCCTGAATATAATCAACCCATAGAAGTACCCATTTTAGCATTCATCCATAATACTAATAATAATCATAAAATTTATTATCTAATCCAGAACAAACCTTATGAATTTGCAGTAGGCACCGAAGAAATAAAAACCACCAAAGCACTGCAATTGCTTTGGCCACTGTTGCAAACTAAAAACATTGGCCACTACGCATACTCGCAAAACTACTAACTACCTCAGACGCTATTCACGACGTTTTCCCACACGGCTTTTTCCCAGATGACTAAAGGTATTTATGAATTTGATAATTTTCAAACTAACTAATTCAAAATCGAACCATTTTTTTCAGTAATTTGTATTCTCTTTAGCCTTCACATCAAGATCACCTTCAAAACAAGAAAAGACAAATAAAAATATATAAACTCTGTTTTCCATTTTAAACTCTAATAAACCAACAGCGCAAGATGATGCAGTAAAAGTTAATTCAAAGTAGTAAATTCATTTCTAAATTTTTTCCCAAATGTAGTAAATTTAAATTACGATTCAAATGAATTACCCTTTAACCACAAAATCAATAAAATTTCACCTTAAAAGCAGTAAGTTCATACGATTGAAATGCAGTACTAACCTTTTCTACAACTTCTGTTTAATTGCACAGAAATTCTATCCACAATCGCACAGCTCGCCCACGAAGAATTGTTTAAAAAAATGAATTCAAAATTTAAGTTTGCACTAACAACAACTCAAACAAGCATTAACAAGTTTCCACTTTTCCACCATATATAAGTTTCCACCATATATATACGTATGTGTGTATGTTTATATGTAAGTGAATGTATGATGTATGTATGCATGTATGCATATATGTATGTATGTATGTATGTATGTATGTATGTATGTATGTATGTATGTATGTATGTATGTATGTATGTATGTATGTATGTATGTATGTATGTATGTATGTATGTATATAAGTATGAATGTATGTATTTATATATGTATGTAAGTATGAATGTATCTATGTATATATGTATGTATGTTTGTATGTATGTATGTATGTTTGTATTTATGTATGTGTGTAAGTATGTATGTATGTATATATGTATGTATGTATGTATCTATGTATGTATGTATGTATGTATGTATGTATGTATGTATGTATGTATGCATGTATGTATGTATGCATGTATGTATGTATGTATGTATGTATGTATGTATGTATGTATATATGCTTGTATGTAGGTGTACATGCCTGTAAGTATGCATGTATAAACGTGTGTTTCTATGTATGTTTGTATGTATCTATGTATGTATCTATGAATGAATGCGTGTTTGTATCTATGTATGTATGTATGTATGTATGTATGCATGTATGTATGTATGTATGTATGTATGTATGTATGTATGTATGTATGTATGTATGTATGTATGTATGTATGTATGTATGTATGTATGTATGTATGTATGTATGTATGTATGCATGTATGTATGTATGTATGTATGTATGTATGTATGTATGTATGTATGTATGTATGTCTGTATGTATGTATGTATGTATGTATGTATGTATGTATGTATGTATGTATGTATGTATGTATGTATGTATGTATGTATGTATGTATGTATGTATGTATGTATGTATATACGTATGTATGAATGTATGTACGTATGTATGCATGTATGTATGTATGTGTGTATGTATGCATTTATATGTGTATGTATGCATGTATATATTTATGTATGTATGTATTTAAGTATTAAAGTATGTAAGTATGTTTGTGTGTTTATATGCATCTATTTGTATACGTATTCATGTATATATGTATGTATTTATGTATGTATGTATTTATGTTTGTATGTATATGTTAGAATATATGTACGTATGTATGTATGTATGTATGTCTGTACGAGTAAATGTATATATTTTGGTATAAATGCATGGTTGTATAGAGGTAGTTGAGTGTTTGTGTGAATTACTACCAGTCTTTGATACTGAAAAAGCTTGATTGAGATTTTTCTTTGTTATAGCGAGTGTTTTTTTGTTGTTCGGAGTCCTTATTGGACAATCCATCGCAATAGGATGTCTCAGTTTGCCCGATTCTGAGTGCAATGAAATGAATCAATTGCTAAGAGACAAGCAGTGCACTGAAGAATCGGTAGATGTGATTATTCGGAACTGTGACCAATTATCTCAAAAAGCTGAATTTAGTTTGTGCATCAATGATTGGTGTAGAACAGCTGCACCACCACAAACAGCCAGTTAGTTTCTTGATTTACTTGTGAAAAAAAAATCTGAAAACAACAAGGCAAACTTATCGAAACAACAAAAAAATCAAAGCTTTCAATTAATATCAATTTTCAACTGTATTCAAAAACATTTCTTTCACAAAAAAGAAAGAATAAAGATTATCAAAAACAATCTTTTATAAAAAAGTGAGACTGAAAAATGGTTCAAATTTTATTAACAATATATGGAATGATTTTTAAATTTTGTTTTTTTTTCCGCTAACAAACTCAGGTATTCACAAACACGAAAAATCACTTGTGAAAAAAAATCTGAAAAAACAGTTAGGCAAACTTATCGAAACTACAATAAAATCAAAGCTTTCAATTACCATCACTTTCCAACCATATTTAAAAACAATTTTTTAACGAAAAAATGAGATTAAAAATTAGTTCAAATTTTAACAACAATCTGTAAAATGATTCACATACTTTTTCCGCTAACAGACTCAGGTATTCACAAACCCGAGAAATTACCTGTGAACAAAAAATCTGAGAAAAACTAGGCAAACTTATCGAAACTACAATAAAATCAAAGCTTTCAATTAATATCAATTTTCAACCATATTCAAAAACAAATCTTTCGCAAAAAAATAAGAGAAAAAATTATCAAAAACAATTCTTTCACAAAAAATTAAGATTAAAATTAGTTCGAATTTTAGCAACAGTCTGTGAAATGATTTACATTTTTTGTTTTTTTTTCCGCTAACAGACTGAGGTATTCATAAAATTGAGGAATTATCTGTGAAAAAAAATTTGAAAACAACTAGGAAAACTTATCGAAACAACAAAAAAATCAAAGCTTTCAATTAATATCAATTTTCAATTTTATTCAAAAACAATCCTTTCATAGAAAAGTGAGATTGAAAAATAGTTCAAAATTTATTAACAATATGTGGAATGATTTAATTTTTTTTTCCGCTAACAGACTCAGGTATTCACAAACACGAGGAATTACTTGTGAAAAAAAATCTGAAAACCACTAGGCAAACTTATCAAAACTACAATAAAATCAAAAATTTCAATTATCATCAATTTTCAACCTTATTCAAAAACAATTCTTTCACATAAGACGAGATAAAAAAAGTAGCTCAAGCTTTAACAACAATCTGTAAAATGATTCACATATTTTTTTTCCACTAACAGACTCAGGTATGCACAAACCCGAGAAATTACTTGTGAACAAAAAATCTGGAAACAAATAGGCAAACTTATCAAAACTACAATAACATCAAAGCTTTCAACTAATACCAATCTTCAACCATATTCAAAAACAAATCTCTCGCAAAAAAATAAGAACAAAAATTATCAAAAACAATTCTTTCACAAAAACGTGAGATTAAAAATAATTCAAATTTCAACAACAGTCTGTGAAATGAGTTACAACTTTTGTTTTTTTCCGCTAATAGACTCAGGTATTCATAAAATCGAGGAATTATTTGAGAAAAAAAAATTGAAAACAACTAGGCAAACTATGATATGATTAGGAACGATGTGAATCGATTTCATTGGATGTGATATAATATTATTTGATATAACTTGATACGATTTGATACGATTTGATATGATGTGATATGATATGATATGATATGATATGTTATAATATGATATGATATGATATGATATGATTTGATATGATATGATTTGATATGATATGATATGATATGATATGAAATGATATGAAATGATATGATATGATATGAAAAGATATGATATGATATGATATGAAATGATATGATATGATATGATATGATATGATATGATATGAAATGATATGATATGATATGATATGATATGAAATGATATGATATGATATGATATGATATGATATGATATGATATGTTATGATATTTTATATCATATAGTATGATTTTATTTGATATGATTTGATTTGAAATGATTTTCTTTGATTTGACTTGATACGATTTGATACGATTTGATATGATATGATATGGTATGATATGTTATAATATGATTAGATATGATAAGATTTGATTTGATATGATATGATATGATAAGATATGATATGATATGATATGATATGATATGATATGATATGATATGATATGATAAGATATGATATGATGTGATATGATATGATATGATATGATATGATATGATATGATATGATATGATATGA
>NW_026970715.1:39266-74631 GCF_963678635.1 Symsagittifera roscoffensis | reverse complement strand
TGTATGTATGTATGTATGTATGTATAAATGTATGTATGTAAGTCTCTATGTATGTATGTATGTTTGTATATATGTATGTAAGTATGTATGTGTGTATGTATGTATGTATGTATGTATGTATGTATGTATGTATGTATGTATGTAAGTTCGTATAAATGTAGGAATGAATGTATAAACGGAGCACCTCTGTATATATGTGCGTATGCATGAAGGTTTCTCTATATATATGTATGTATGTATGTATGTGTGTATGTATGTATGTATGTGTGTATGTATGTATGTATGTATGTATGTATGTATGTATGTATGTATGTATGTATGTATGAATGTGATTTCATACAGATTCTATTCACCTTTCATACTGATTCTATGCAATTTTTGTATCGCGAAGGAGCGTTATCTAAATTATTGAAATTTTTAGCTGTATAAATGCCCTATAAATTGCATCAGCTGTGTAATTGGGGTACACACAAACGATTTTTCACTCGTAAAAAGTTAGTATTTAAATCGTTTTTGATCGATTGCAACAATATTCTTGCAAATGCAGGCTAGAAGAGATCTGAAAAGATTTGAATTTCAGCAATATGTCCTGATACGAGCTTTTTAATAATTTTTCAGAACCTTTTGTGAAGGCCAGAGTGAAACTTACCATTAAAATTCGCATCGCTGACGGATTCCTATATAAACATAGTTACTAAATGCGGGATTATCAAAGTATGGGTTGGTTTCAACTCAAACGAAAATCAGCAAAATGTGTACTTTTTTGTTAACCCGTTTCCAGGTTTAAGCGTTATTAATCGATTTTATTATAAATTTTCTACCGATCTCAAATATAATAAGACAAAACCCAAATTAATGAAATAGTTTCCTGTTTTAAAATCTAACTATAATCAACTATAATAAAGTTTAATTGATTATAATCAATTTTAGTGCATCTTTTTTTTCGATAGAATTATAATCGTTTGTAATCATTCATAGTCATTAGTTTTTATCCTAATTACTAATTGATATTATAATCCTTTTTGTTTGCCATTCTGGCTTCAATCTTGCATCTGAAGGGCTTAGTTTTTGTGCTTTTCGTAGAAGATGGCTTATATGAAAAATTAATAAGTTGTAAAAAGAGCTTTAAAAGAAACTCAAATGTGTAATTTACTTACTTTTTCATTTCTTCTTTAGTAGAATTATTCAATGGTTAACATTTTAAGTTTTTCAACTACCAAAATATCAGCACACTGCTTTAGTTTTGTGATTTATTAAAAAAATGTATTTTTCACCTACAGCGGGAACTTTTCAAATAATCTAAAAAGATCTGTATGAAACTTTTTCTTGTGGTACAACTTGTGTTCAGAAGAAACAAAGTGTGATAAGACATCTCGTTTTTAGAGAATTTGTTATTGGCATAAAAACAATAATCTTGAGGTTCAGTCAATTTTACCCTGCCCAGAAAAATAACTTAAAAATTGCATACATTTTTTAAGCAGGGGCACAACAGCGGCTCAGCATGATGAGACAGCTCGTATGTTGTACTTTCCCTCTGGATAAGTTGTCATAAAATAAAAAATTTGGATGTAGTGGTTTTTTTCTTCTTCAGACCTATTTCAATTTTATCAACCAAATATACGTAAGATTATAATAGTTGATATGTTCATCAGATTTAAAAAGGTCGATTCGCTTGAGACAGTTTTTAGGTTGGGTTTTTAAGAGCGCTTGGATTCTTCTGTTTTTCTTTAGCTATTACGCGTTGCTTAAGCGGCAGCTATATCCGCCTCAAAAATCATGTAAAATGAACGATATGAGCTAAATGGTGAACCTAATGCGTTTTCACAAAATTGTGTAAGGGCAATATTTTTAACAAAAGAAAATTAAAAAATATACCTTCTTTTGAAATTTAAAAAAGAAGCTGTGTTGACTTTCTTCTTATCATAAACTGCATCAGAAACATAGGAAACGGACTGTTATTTTTAATGCCAGAAGCGAGCAACACAATCTTGATTTTTTTTTGCAAATTAGTCTCTAAAATGTTCATTATTGCTTATATTGCGGTTGTTATCTCAGCTTTTTCATTGTGCATATTGTGATGCAAAAAATTAAGCTTCAAAATTATAATCTCGGAAGAGTTTTCAAAGTAAAGCCAACATCTTGCAAAAAAGGTCGTATATCTACAAGGTACAGTACAAAACTTAACATTAGCTGCCCAGAAAACCTTGTTTTGTGAGTTATTTATTTAATAAAACCAACATCTTGTAAAAGGTTGTTTATCCACAAGGTACGGTACAATAGTTTAAATTAATTGCTCGGAAAACCTTGACTTGTAAGTTTTTCAAAATCTTTCTATCAGCCATTTTCCAAGTCGACCAACAATTATGTCTGTTTGAATTGTTGAACGAGGTCTTTAGCTCCAGTAGTTTTTGCTCTGCGATAGAAAAAAACAGAATAAATGTGTTGATTTGTTCATCATCAAAGGCATTTCTAAACCGTCCTGCATCGACTTGTAGCTAGACAAGATTTTCGACTCGGCGCTTACTTTCAAACTTTTTCATCGGAGTGTCTTTGTGTTTCCGTTTTTTTTTTAAAAAAAGATTTTTTTGGAGTAACACTTGGCTCATGATTTGACTGAAACTGCGGAATGATGTTAGAGCTCGGATTCTTGTTGAGTTGAAAAAGAAAAGCATTTGACTTTGTTCGATTTTGCCGGTTTTTTTTTTTGACTTCGTTCGACTTTGTTGGACTGTACGCCTAGTGTTTGCTTTTGTTTGTTACCGGATAACTAAGACATTTTTTGGATTTTTCCGGACATCATTCCATTGTGCTAGAATTTGTTAGACAATCAGATAGCAAATGTTGAACCAAAACTAAAAAAGTGCATGTGAGGGAAAAAATTTGGCGAGTTCATCATAACAAAATCTTGTGTCTCTGGAATGGTTCAACCCACCTTTTCCACTCAGTATTCGAAACTGTCCGATTCTGTTTGACCGGTTTGTCTCACAATTCCACCGTGCTTTACCCATGATTTGATTTTGGTTCGGCCGAATCCTTTCGCTTGACCGTCTCAGGGTCAAAAACCGGACAACGTCTACTATTTCTCCCGAAGCGTAAGTGAAAATCAATAAAACCTAGAATTTCTAGAAAATTTGGTATTAACAAACATCGATTTGCTCAAAAAGAACAATTTGATAAGTAGTCTGTGCAAATCCACGAAATGTTTTTTCATAAACTTCAATTTTATTGTTTACAGACTGACGCAATGTACCAATTTTACCTTTGGGCTCCAACTTTGGCGAGTCTTTCAATGTCCAGTCTTAAACCATTTCACAAAAAAGTTTTTTTTTCATTTTGACTGATCATGTTTCTCGACAAAAGTTTCGTTAGTTATTTTTTTTTTCAAAAATGCCTATGATGGAAAAAGGAATTAAAACATTGTATCACGTAATTAGCAAGGGACATTTTGAAACCGAGTTACCGATGGAGGGATTAAACTAAACAACAGCTCATATTTATTTATGATTGCTATCTTTTTTCGTATTTCTGTTTTTTAATCATCTTTTCAGGACGGTTTCTGCACCTCGTGTTGCAATAAAGACATATAAACCTGTCTGAGGCGTTCGGTTGTTCCCTTAATTCCAAGTAATCCATTTGCCAGCCCAGAGGCGATCAGCTACCCAAATTATACCCCATAATAATCCCCATCCCCTGTATGTTACCTGTCTTTACCGATTACAAAACTGTCTTCCTCTAATAAAAATAGCTCATCAAAGGTTTATAGTTGCATCAATAAGAACTGAGGACAAACTGAAATTATTTTGCAGTATACGTCCCAGTTTCTTTATTTCCCAGGGTGGTACTTGTGAACTATTCCGATTGCTTCTCTAATCAGCATCTTCAGCTGCTGCCATCAAAAAAATTGGTAATATGTAAAAAAAATTTCGTATTTTAATGATCGCAATTTTTCCAATTATCTCAGTTGTAGCCATAGGAAAGCAAGTCAAAACTAGAAAGTCTTCCTAACTATTCGGGATAGTTTTTGTTCATCCCCCAAAATTGGAGTCAATTGTGGAAGTTCAACCCCAAAAGTACACTCAATCTGCATTTTTATGTCAAAATATTTTGTAGCGAAAAGGAAACTTCCAAGTTTACAAGGAATTGTTTATCTCGAGCTCACTATCTCTCCTCCTCTCCCTCTTTCTTTTCTAATAACTAATAACTTGAAACTTTAATCTTCTCGCTGTCTTTCAAAGTTACTTAGCATGATAATGATTATTATCATTTTTCATTTTCTATGGTTGGCTTTCAGTTTTTTCTTCTTTTAGTTCAGCTTTCAGTATTCTGTTTTCCCTTTTTTGAACATTTAATGGTAAAAAGTAAATGGCGCTTCAATTGAAAATACTTCTTGAAGCACGCTTGAATTTTGACCCTCACAAAATAAAACCACCCCCAGGGGAAAGTCAGTCGCATTTTATTTCTTTGTCCAAGTATAACTACATCGATTTTTAATAAGATTACCGGGAAGTGTACACGTCTACATATTACATTAACAGGGGGAATTTTGGCACCAAAATGGCCAACAGTTAATCTAACCCGTCACTAGTATAATTTCACGCCTATTTCTCGTCTAATATCATCATGGGTACAGTTACCCGATTTAAGCTGCATAAGCTTCAGCTGACAAATTGAGACAAATAGATGGCCAAATCGAAAAAAAGTCAAAGGGCAAACCCACTTTTTAAAACTAACTCTTATTCAGTGGTCCCATATGATTGAAGTAGATTATGCTTTTCAATACCTGTGTGCAATTTTGATCAGCTAACTACTTGATCACAACCATACGATAAGTAGCTTTTCAGTAGTGTATTCTCAGTTTCTCAATTGAGCCAAAATCATACTGAGAATCGTTTACTTCTTTTTTCACTTCCATTTAATCAAACAAAAGTCTTGACTTGGACAAAAATTAATTTGTAAAACCGTTGCTTTTTAGCAGATCAAACAATATTGATTTATTTTCCAATATACGCAGCAGAACAGCAGAGAATTATTGATTTATTTTCCGTCAAAGGTAAGTTCTCGCAATTTCACATCATTTCAACTCTACTTTTCCCAAATTTTGCGCAAATGAATGTAGGAATTTATAATTTTCAAAAAAAGTTTGACGACGCTTGAATTTTTCGCCAACATTTCTACAAAAATGACTTTTCTGCTTACTTTTGGAAAATTGCGGTTGTTCGTAAAGGGATCTAGGGTCTTCTTGAGGCGGGGGAGGGGGTTAGTTTCCAAAACTATTTCAAAAAATTTGCCGAACTTTTTTTAGGTCGACCAAATGATCTTTTCCGACTATAAAGACCACCCTATTTTGACACAAATTTCTGAGCAGCCAGCAAATTTATGCGCGGGGACTCTTAGGCTGGCGAGGCGGCCGAACCCCTAGGAGTGGGAAAAGGCGTCCCCTGTATAACCCCCCTATTCAAAACAAGCATGAGAATTAAAATGAATGAATTGCATTTTGTTCACGCCATTTTTAATGGCGGAAAAGGATTTTTGCAGGCAGTAGCGTGTTTTTGAGGTGACGAACGTGGTTGCAATTCGTGAGTTCGAAGAAAGGAAAACGCGTTTTTTTTGTAGTCGAGCGTCATTTTCATCAAAATCTGACTGCATGAACCCCAAGATTCGCTTGGTTTCTCCAATTAACTTTTTTAAAGCTTGCCGGAGGTCAGAAAACACCGGAAGTTTATATTGGAAACATACCAAAAACTAAGTTCCATGAACAATTTTAAGTTTAAAATGTTTTTTCCCGTGCTTAGATTAAATATGAATTGCCTCTGTCAAATGGATGACTTAATATACAAACAAAGGTCGGACTCATATATCAAACAACCCAACCATTCCTCGACCGTACCCTGAGTTGGATGTAGGTAAGAAACTTGCAATCGCTCCGCAATCTTCAATGCTCGCAAGAAAGTAATATAAACTATTATTTGATTTAACTTATCGGTAAAAACAATGAACCATTGACTGTTTAAGCGATTAAACCATGTTTCGACCGTGCTTGACCGTGCTCGAGGTATGTTTCGAATTTGTGCTTGACCCGAAATTCTGTCTCGACTATTCTTTTCCGGTTGAGTACTGACAAATTGTTCAGTCAAGTCATTCCTTTTGTTCCTCTTATAACTTCAGCATTTAATTAGTTATGACTCAAAGCACCTCAAAAAACCAGTATTTAAAATTGAGATCCACTACTCGTTTCGACGGTCAGATTTAATGAAACCTCAACTAATTTTGGACAAAAACGGAGCAAAATTAGTCGGCTAAATCTTCCCCATTTATTTACTCAACAGCGGCTATATAGCAATAGATCGGCAACCAATTAGACAACCAATCGACAAGACAGTCTAAGAAGCAGAAAATTCTTCAATTCTTATAATGAGGTATTTTTGCTGAACAAAATTACCATATTACCAACTACCATGGTTATCATTTTACCATACTACCATAATTACCAACCCTTCCCCCAACACTGCTAAATAAAAGAATCTCCGCCCCTCAAAACAAAAACAAAAATTTGGCTCTTGAATTTTCTAGCAATCTGACTTCTCAAAAACTCTTTGATTTTATTTACTTAACACTCTCTAACAATCTCTTCTCAAAGAGGGATGTTGATTAGATCCAAAAAAAAACATTTTTCAAACGTAACTTAATCAGTATTTTTCCAAGCCATACATGACATCTTTTTCTACTAATCAAATTAAATTATATACAGTTTATATTCGTACTGACTGCTATTTTTTTCGGCTATTTTGCATGTAAGAATCACGAGCCGAGTAAAGTGGCCTCAACCTCAAGCAATGAGCACGGAGAACGGTGGGTTTCGAATATCCGACGTTTCGATTGAGAGGCGGAGACTAAACAAGTCCTACCTAATTCAGATTTATCTCTATCTTCGTTCACTTTTCATAATCTCCGCGCTCACTACACTATACTTTTTTTCATTTTTTTTTTCAAATTTTTTAGAATAGGTTATTCAGTTTAAGTCGCCTGGTCATTATGTCAGTTTAAATAAAATGATCTGGTATCTTTAAAAAACTAAACGTTCAGATGATGAAAAAAATGAAGAGAAAGGAAGGAATCAATTGAGCAATCTTCATTCTCGCGTGATTTTTGAGACAATTTTCTACCCATTTGAAAAAAGTAAAGATTATGCACAAAATCTCGGGGAGACGAGTACGCTCTAACTCTACTTAACAGCCGCAGAGTTTCTCCCCTTTATACCGTGTAATAGCGGGGGAAATTAAGATACAACTTTATCCACAATCACAAAACGATTATGCTGGTGGTCAGACTGAATCGGCCGATCAAGGGATTACGCAATTTCCCTTTGGTTTATACTCTTTTCTGCTCTCCTCTTCCGTCTTAGCGAGGTCACCAAAACTTGAGCATAATAAGTAAACTCTCAATCGCAGAGGAAATAAAACTACTTATTAACAACTTCTACAACAAAGCCCGTGTTTCATTCCGTTCGGCCACCACCTCTTCAGCTCTATCTTCAACCCTTGCTTGTCGGAATTTCAAACATGACTACTCCGGCAGTGCAACTCGCTCACACAAAAACTCAAACCGACAGTAAAGTCAGATTCAAGCGCAATTTGATCACCCAAATTATTCACCAGGTATTTAACTCGGATTTAAATCAGGTAAATTAAATAACTAACAATTGTGAGACACAACTAGCCTCGCTTCAAGCAATAGCCTTCTCCATGGACCATCTATTCTTCTCGACTCGCTCATTCTTTCTCTCTCTAACTGAGAGCCAACCGTTTGTCCTCTTTGCGTCATAAGTCTCAATCTTGAAGACTCACTAGTACTTTTAGTTCCTTGTCATTATTTTCACTTGGTTTTAGTTAAGTCAGGCCGCTCCCTATCAATTCTGTCATCCGCTTTTATCAATATTTCGCACATGTTTTATGACTACGTCCCTACTGCTGTCAAAACTGGCACATTCCAATTTCGGCTTCTTTCATCAATCTCTTTCATCAATCACGCTTCTTAGATAACTGATAGATGCCACAATTTGACAAACAAATGTCATACGATTCAAGTCAACAAATTTCTGACCTCCGTAAACTACAGCCCTCGAGTTCAATTGAGCCTCTAAATCAAACCATGTTTTTTCAGTGACACTCCCAAGGTCATTATTTTATTGTTCCGTTATCATTCCGACCTCCTGAGGATATGGGAAGTAGCTAATTCATTTCGAGCAACTAAAGCTTCCATCTGTTTTCTGTTCATTCCCCGACATTCTAGCTATGAAGGAAAGGTAGTTTGCTTTTTAGGTTTCAAATTAGGCCACAAAAACACCTACGGGGAGCTGAGTAAATTTTTTTCCGTTCAAAGTTTCTAAGAGATTTAATCGCTATCAGCTTCTGTCGCAGATCTTAATGTGTTAGTTTCAACTCAATTATTTGTAAGGTGACCGATTCCTTCTTTTTCCGGTTTTAATCTCGGGTATTCGGGGCAATTTTGTGGTCATAATCAGGGCTGCGCAAAAATAGATTGCAATATATTTTTCACAAGCAATAGTGTATTGCAATAAGTTATCAACAAAAAATAAATTATTGAAATAGTACAAATTTTCCAATAAAATTATTGCACCATTGCAATAGTGACCCAAAATAGTTCAAATCAAAGACTGAATTAAATGAACATCCCAAAGTGTACAATTAACGTATAAAAACAAAATCCATTCCAAAAGAAGGGGCGAAATAGATTTTTCTCAAAACTCCCAGAGTAAATTTAGCACGGCTGTGCACGGAGTACACAACATCAGGACATAGCTTTTGACTAAAACTGCTTCTGCAAAAGATGTCGACGGCATCACCTCACCACTAATGTCACCGACGAATCGAAATACTTCGATCTCCCTTTTCTCTTCCTCTGTCAAAGCAATTGATCCAATAATAGTCTTGTATACTATATTTTCAAACGATTTGTTGTGAACAATATGAGCATCAGCAGATATGTGCTTTTTAAAGGTCGGGAATGCCTCAAGAACAGCCTCAAAAAGAACCAACGTGTTTCTATTTCCAAAGAAGTGAATTTACATGTATTTTCACTCTCCACAAATGAGAAAGGCAAATTGTCATAAATTATCCAGTTGAGCCATGAGTAACTGTTCTGTGCTTTTTTAGTGACCAAGAATTTTTCCATGATATTTAACTGGGTCAATATGTTTTTTACAGTTCGGATGTGCATGCTTTATTTGTTCTTTCAAATTAGAATATCCGGTCTTTTCCTTCTGAGATCTTTGTTTCCCGCATTTACAAGTGTATAACCTGGGCCAAATTTGCTGAAGAATTTAGTAACAAAATCCTTTGTAATGATAAGAGACATGTCCCTAGAAAATCGCAGTAATTACACGCTGAATTGTATACTGGTAGCTTTAAAGTTGGCTGAATCAATCGAATATTTTGAACTTTACACGTGTTACTAAAACCAGCTCTATTGTGCAATAGATTGCTGAACAAAAACAGTTATTGCAATAGTGTGTCAATAAAAATTAGGTTACTGAAATAAAAGATTCAAAAAAATAAATTATTCCATGGAACTATTGCAATAATTATAATACTATTGCAATAAAATCTGTTTTTGAACAGCCCTGGTCATAATGCTCAAAGGTCAATTCAAGGTCACCCAGGGGTCATCTGGGGTCAAAATTCCTAAGACAATTGGGATCCCACCTACTGAGTTGTATCCATACGCCATTACTATACAAGGGATTAATTGATTTTGAACATCCATAACCTTTTCTTGGGAATTGGCTAATAACACCCGAAGGAACTACTAGAAAGATAATACTCATGATTGTTCTTTTTCCGGGGTGGGGACTAGTATCTTTTTTTGCTATAAAATCAGCATGCATTGGCTCAATACTTTGCATAAATTGCCTATTCCAGGTCTATTTTTTGAGTGCTCTTAGCTTCCGATAAAAATGTTGGCAAGGATTCAAATTATAACACTAGATGTATCTTGCCAATTTTCATCATATATCGTAGTTTCAGCACCCTGCATTCCTTGGGACCCGTGTATTGACTCTCAGATTCTAGGGGTCTGTTTGTTTACCTAGGACAAAAAACCGGATGTGGGAGTCCACGTATTCGCTGTAAAATCCAAGTATTCTCTTTGCATGTCTCCATCCAAGCAGCTGCTGTTTCCTCCAGCCTCTCGCCATCCGAGCTATGGCCAGCTTCATACTTCACTTGCTCTCCCGCAGGGACATTGTCAAATAAAATTGGAGAACTAGCTGTCACCTCGTTCTTACCAGCACTCGACTCCTCATCGTCAGTTCCCTCTATAGTCCATCTCAATGTTGCTCGCCGCAACCATTGCGTCACTTCTTCCTTCCAAAACTCTTGAACCCGCTTAGTGCGTCTTATCTGAGTGAAAACAAAATTGCAAAACTGGAAGAAAATGGGACGTTCAAAGAGCAAATTCTAGTTGCTTTAGGCTCAACAACACGTAGACTTCTATTTCAGTGGCCGCCACCACCACAAAATCCAATCGCTCCGCGAGTATCCCAATCAAAACATCCAATTCCACCTGACCTGAAACAACTACCTCGCTAACCTGGTCGTGCCACTACTCCTTGAGTTTGTCATTGAACGCTCCAAGTGGAGGAGAAGTTTCCAAATTCAAAGGAAAGCACACAAGTTCATGAAATGAACACAATTTGTCTCATCTAGCTCGTTACGTCCCGAAGGTTGTGCACAAACTCATATAAAAAGTGCTGCTCCGGAAACTCACCGCATGACCAGTTTCCCAATTCTAGCAGCCCACAATTGACTTTTCGATCTTCATGTTCGTCACGACTCGCATCACATAAATCAAAAGCTCGGGTTCGACCGTCATGGTCCACTCGGCGATTATTCTCGGACTTGGGTTCTTTGGTCCATCGACGTCTTCATTTACACGCCAGTTTCTTCATCCAGTGATATTGTCCCTTTAACTGGTAATCTCTCGAACGTTAGTAAGACTGACTGCATATCGTGACACTCGTGGCAGATCATTGATTCATTTTCGGTCCCCATAAGGCCATAGATCTCTTCGCGTTTCTGAGCTCTGAGGACCACATCGTAGTCAAGCTGGCCGACATTGATCAAATTGAAAACCTTCTTGAAGCTTCCTATCTCGACCATCGCCCTGATGTAACCAAGTACGTTTAATTTTCGATTTTTTACTGCGAAGGTTCCTTTCAACTTTTCATTGAACCTCCGAACAGAGGCCTTGTACCCGAGGAGCCCGAGAAATCTTTCTGATATCAAATTGAAACCTATGGTTTGGTCAAAATCCATATCCACTAATTCGCTGCAGATTATGTCCCACACGAAAGCTCGAAGTTTGTGCGCCCTTCGAATCTGGGTGCAATCACGACTCCTTCCGGCTCGTCTGAAAGGTACAAATTCTGCCGAATTATGTTTTCTTCCAAGGAAAAAACAACCTCTTTCAGCAAGAGCACCGAACATCACCACCATGAATACAGTGCCGTTGACAGTCCATCTGATTTCTGATTTTCTCTTGAGCGTTCTGAAACTAATTAACCTTGGCCTGAACAAGTTCACGACAACGATAACTGTTTTTTTCACGGAAATAGCCCCTATTTCTTAGTTCATGAATGTCCAGCCATGAAAAACGGGACCGTCTTGTCTGGGTTCACCGTAGTTCCGCAGTTATTTCCTCGGTTGCATCATTCTGAACTCAACATAGTTGATCCAATTCGAAATGCCTACACATCCTAGTCGGGATCCCAAGAGAAACTCATCGTCTATTGTCGCTTTGGATAACACTTCGTTTGCTGCTGGGCAGTCCCGATCAATTTTCATCGTCTTGGTTCAATCAATTCTTCCTTCAACCCTCGTCAGACCAAAGATCGTCAACCATTCGATACAGAAAGCCCAACCAGGAGCGTCAATGTAGAAGTTATTGGGTAGGTTTATGCTATTTCCGACTCTCTTCTTGCGTTTCTAGCTAGTTCACCAAAACGTGAGCATATTAAATAAATTATCAATCGCAACGTTAATAAAAGCAAGTTACAATGCTTTTAATTTGCTAACTACTTATAAACAACTTCTATAACAAAACCCGTGTTTCGTTCCATTCGGCTACCGCCCCTTCAACTCTTTCTTCAATCTTTGCTTGTCCCGATTCCAAAGTCGACTACTCCAGCAGTGCAATTCGCTCAAACAATTAATTCAACCCGGCAGTAAACTCAGATTCAAGCGCAAGTCAATCACACAAATAGCTGGGGAGCGGTGGTGAAGTGATTACGTCTCCGCCTCTCAATTGAAAGGTCGGATGTGCGAGGCCCACCATGATCCGTGCTCGTTGCTTGAGGGTGAGGCAACATTACCCAGCCCAGAAAAATAACCAAAGAAAATTGCATGTAGTTCTTAAACAGGGGCACAACAGCGGTTCGCCGTGATGAGCTGTACAGCTCTTGTGTTGGTCCTTTCCCCCGTAGATAAATGGTCTTAATTATTTAATAGTTCAACCCGGTGCTGAACTCGGGTTCAAATCAGGTTAAATAATTAACTCACAATTGTGGGACACAACTAGTATCGCTGTGAGCAAAAACGTCCACCATGGACCAACTATTCTTCTAAGCTTGCTCAATCGCTCTCTATCTAACTGAGAATCAACCGTTTGTCCTCTTTGCGTAATCATTCTCAATTTTGAAGGCTTTTTGAAACTTTCAGTTCCTAATCATGATTTACACTTGGTTATAGATAAGACTCGCCCTTCCCTATCCGCTTTAATTGCTCTTTCGCACTTGTTTTATGAGTACATTCCATGTTCGCCATTCTTCTAAGCTTGCTCAATCGCTCTCTATCTCACTGAGAATCAACCGTTCGTCCTCTTTGCGTAATAATTCTCAATCTTGAAGGCTTTCTGAAACTTTCAGTTCCTAATCATGATATACACTTGGTTATAGATATGACTCGCCCTTCCCTATCCGCTTTAACCACTGTTTCGCACATGTGTTAATACTACGTTTCAGTTCGGCTTCTTTTATCAATCTCTTCCGCTTCTTAGATAACAGGTAAGAAGCCACAAATTGAACAAGTTAACAAATGTCATACGATCCAAGTCAGTTATTTCTTGGCTTCGTGAACTTCAGCCCTTGAGTTCAACTCAAACTGTAAATCATACTATTCTTATTCAGTGACGCCCCTGTAGATATATATTTTATGATTCATTTAATGTGATTCATTTATCATTCTAATTTTCTGTAGTCTAGATGAATTGCTATAAACGATTCGCCAGTCTACGCTGAACCCATTGTTTACCATGTCCACTTTGATTAAACTCTACTACTCCAAAGTTGCCATTTATTAGCTATATCGCTATCAGCTTCTGCTCTAGTTCCAAACGTATAAGTTTCCTCCCAATTATGTGTTAGGTGACCGTTTCTTTTTTCCAGGGGTTCAGCTGGGGAACTCACCACTTCCGGTGATAATCATGCAATTTTGATGTCATAACACCAAAAAGCCAAATTAAAAGCACACAGGGGACACCCGGGGTCAAGACAAGTTTAGAAAACCATAGGGTCCTACCCACCAAGATCTATTCATACCCCATTAATATATAACGCATTAATTCATTTAAACAAATATAGTCAATAATCTTGGGAATTGGCTATTAACACAGGAAAAAAATACCGGAAGGTTCTTTTCAAGCTTATTCTAGCTTGCTCTAGCTTTGGGAGAGGTCAGATCCGGCGATTTTGTTGTTTTTCTATTTTCTGATATAGGAGGAATACATTTTCGAAGATTGAAACTATTTTGAGCTCGACCCTTTGCTGGCTGTTCTACCTAAATTAGTGGGAATTCAATCTTACGCACAGGCTATTATGCATGTATTACAGTAGAATCGCCAACCGTACAGATTTTATTACACTTGAAGCTAGATAATCTAACGTCAAAAGTCTTACACTATCAAAAATCAAACAACACTTTTAGAGTGAAAAAAAAAACAATCAATAACATTGATAGCCAAGTTTTAGGACTTAAATTAAAAAACAAACTTTTAGATACGCTATTAAGGTGCTGCAAAGAACAGTTTCGGATAATCATATAAAAACTTAGAGCACCAACCTTTGTATTTTGCTTCCCTCGACCGATGAAAATTTTGCGATAAATCTTTTTTCAAAGTTACAAACTTTATAAAATATATTTCAATCTGTCAATTGAGTGCGTGTTATGAACACAACAGCAATTTGTTTGCGTTTGATAGCGTCTTTTGTAACGTTTTACCGTTTTAGTTTGATGATGAGTTAGCTCAATTAGTCATTACGGAGGGGGAGGGGGTTGTAGACCTTTTTTTTTCTTTACAGCACATAAGAATTTAATGTATCATGAATCAATGCTGATAAGCTCTCAATGTAAAATAGCTACTGCCCTTATCGAATATAGTTATCCCATCGATACTACTGTATTACTTTCTTCACAAGGCCAAAAACTGGATAGGCCTGCGGCGCGGAATTCTGAGTCAAAATAGGGTATGACGTAGAATTTGAGTTTCAGTAATAATTGAATTTGACTTAGCTTTTTTGATAACAATCCTGTTTTTCTTTTTTTTATGAGTTTGCTTTCAAAATATAGTTTCAAATAATTTCTTGGCGGATACTTAAATGGCAGAAATCAGTCATATTGCTATCCAGGTCAGCAAAAAAAGCTTTTTCAGGCATAAATAATACATTTTTCCGATACGGCACCGAAGTTTCATGGATAAATATTATTAATTATAATGGATTTTTATTGACTAAAATGTTGTCTATATAATCGATTATGTCAAGTTTAGACAAAATAATGGATTTTCAATCAAATTTAATTGATTGTTTTTTTTTAAAAAAAATCCAATAAAATCTATTATAATCGATTATAATCCAATTTTTTTCAACATAATGGATTGCTTTTTGTACAGAAAACCCACGAAAATGATTAAACTTTGTAAAAAAATGACTCTACTTTTGCAAATTTTCTGAAAACTGGAACGAACATGTTCATCCAGGGGCGGCTAAAATGTAGTAATCCCCCATCCCTACGTCCCCATGCCCTAAACCCCCGTCTGTTCTACCCCCCCCCCCCCAACGTCATCCCTCTTTCCCCCATCTCCCACTCCTTCCCCGCCTTTAAACCCAAACCACCCCCTCCGCACGCGTTAACCACACCGACACTAAACACTAAATACCCCGACCGGGACAGGTAACTATGGAGTACAGGTACATGTGGGGGGTGGGATTAGTGTAGGGTCTGCCCCACACCACCCCCCCCCCCACATACTACACAATTACGCATCCAGTTGGATATGTTAGTGTTTAGTGGCAATGTGGTATGGAGGTGGCTTGGGGATGGGGGACGCTCCCTCCCTCCCCTCAGGAATTCGACCCCCTGCCGACCCAAAGGGACCCCCTTTGTACTATTTTGAGATATCCATTTTTGGTGACGGACCCGAAAATTTTTCTAAAGGCGCCTTTGGCGCCAGTATGTACTAATTTTGAGGGGGGAGCGCGCGCCGAAAAAACGCGATTTTCGATTTTTTTTGGTAACAATTTTCCAAAAAGTGCCTAAAATTGCCTTTTTTGGCCCGTTTTTTCAAAACCCAAAAAAAAAGGTCGACAAAATTTTCAGCATTTTTTGAAAATCCGCCCCCCCACCCCTCGAGAAAATCCTAGATACGCCCCTGATTATAATCCTTTTTTAATTGATTACAATTGATTATTTTTGTTGTTAATAGAGACTGTCAATGAAAATCAAATATAATCTATTATTATCCTTGAAACTTCAGTGCGGGTAGAAGTCCATCTCTAGAGCAATCACTGACCAGGAAATCCAAAAAAGTAGTTGAAAACTAAATAGTAGCTAAATACTTTCAGGTCCCAGAAAATACTTTCATATGTAAGTTGTAAGAGTACTACAATCGCCGAAGCATTAGTTTTCTTTTGGATATTGAGGCGTGGCCAAAAAGTACTGAGTTGAGAAACTGTTTAAAGAAATTTTTATTGAAGCAACAGCACTTGTTAAATAAAAGTGGCTATTATTCTCAGAAGATGACCGCTAACTAAAAGAGCTATGATATTTTTTTGTCTGAACGCATTATCTATTATAATCTTCCAAATCAGCTACCTGTGGGGTACCAAAAAAAAGCTGAAACCAACAACAGTGAATCTAAATTAACAGCTCGAAACATTTTCAAAATCAGCAAATAAAACCAGAAAACTGTAAATAAATTCCACGCTTTATTTTCTCGGTTGCCGATGAAATTTTTATTGAAAGTTATTTTTACATTTTTTCAGTTTTTCAGTTTCCATTTTAAAAAGGTAATCTCCTGAAAGCAAACTTCAGGAAACGTTTTGCTAAGCTAAATTTGATCTACACAATTATTTATGAACATGTTGGTTCTTTGGTCTTAATCGTCTGGCTTAGTTGCCCTGTTGTTCATTAACAACGTCGTGAGAAATTTCGAAGTTGTTAATGTATGTAATTTTTACGACCATTTGAAAAATGTGAAGGAACTTTGTATTCGGGTGTGTTGTAGTTTTTTTATAGATTTTTCTTTTCAAATATAAAAAAAGTCAGGTCCCACAAAAATCATTCGAATGGGTAAAATGATATAATTAATTCAAGCCTTTTCAGTTGTGATTCGAATGACATACAAAGTTTTTTGAATAATTCTCTCAGTATCGAGAAAAAATAGTTTGAATTATTTCATACTTGTTTAATTTCTGAGCAAGCAGGCTTACAGCAGCCTATTTTTAGCTAAGTTCAGCCCTAAAAACATATTTTTAGTTTTTGGAATTTTTTCTGCGAATTTCTGCAAAAAGTTCCTTCGTTGTGCCCCCTGCGAGTAAAGTAAATGTCTCTAGTAATGTTGTCCATTTATACGTCTACTGCACCTTTAGAGAAGCATGTGGATAAGCATATGTACTTCTTGTAAGTAGTATGTATCCTTTGTAGCAACGAAAAATGGCCCTAAGTAGTCGACACCAGTACTTTTGACAAAAATAGAAATCCATTTGTTGAAAGGTCGAGGTGCCAACCATTTTAGCGTTTCTGAAATGCCAATTAACCTCTTCTTTAAGTAGAAACTCTGCTTCAGTCAGTCATAGCGTAGTTACATTTTTCGTCTCGATATCCATCTGGCGCTATCTGCTGGATTCAAATCTATCTATACTATATTTAAATGCTAGTGACAGCTATCTCCCATGTTTAAGCATAATAATTTTGCATGTTTAACGAAAGATTTTTTTTCATGTTTAAGCTATAAAATGTATTGAAATGCTTAAAAAAATTTTCATTAATTTTCCCGCAAGGTCATAAATTTTTCACTAATTTTTTTCGAGGCCAAATTAAGTCTGTCTGTCTGTCTGTCTGTATACCTGCTTTTTTAAATTATTTGATTATGTCTGTCTACCCGTCTCCTAATTTTTTAAAATTTTCTTCTATCAAATCTATTATCTATTATTATGTATTTAAATGCGGGCTGCACTATCTCGCCATGTTTAAGCTTTTTCAACGTCTTTTTTTGCATCTTTAACAGAAGAATTTTCTCACGTTTAAGCGATATCGTATATTGCAATAATTTAGGGATATGTTTTTCTATTTTCCCGTTTAAATTCAGTTTTTATTTCATCAAGTTTGTAATTAGCAACCCAATAGTTGGATGTTGTCAGAATTTTCCCAGGTTTTGCGATTCTGGTCTCCATATATGAACAACCAAATTCTTGTAGTTTTCGAGATATGACGTTTTTTATGGTTTTTTCAAAAAATTTTTCAAAAATGTATATTTTAAAAAATTCCAATACGTTGAAGATCTTAGTCCTGTTGTTGGATTTTGTTAGGGTACTCTCAGGGGTTTCAAATCTTGTCTCTAATTATTGCTGCTCAAATCCTTGTAGTTTTCGAGATATGACGTTTTTTTGGATTTTTAAAAGAAAAAATCAGAAAATTTAGATACAAAAAAAACAACAACTAAATTTGATATTCCCATCTTGGTAGTGAAATTTTGTCAGGGTACTCGCAGGAGTTGCTATTTTTGCCTCCAAATATGCCTGCTCAAATCCTTGCAGTTTTCGAGATATGACGTTTTTTATGATTTTCTCCGAAACTATCAAAAAAAATTAGATATTAAAAAATTCCAAAACTTTGAAGATCTCCATCCTGTTATTGGAACCTGTGAGGGTACTATCATGGGGTTGCAAATCTTGCCTCTGAATACGTCTGCTCAAAATTTTTTAGTTTTCGAGATATGTTGTTTTTTAGGATTTTCTCACAATTTTTTCAGAGAACTTGTGTATAAAAAGTTTTCATAAAAGTTGAAATTACGTTCTCTCTAGTGAGGCTCTTTCAGGGTACTCTCAAGAGTTGTGCATTTTACCTCCAAAAATGACTTCTCAAAACCTTGCAGTTTTCCCGATATGACGTTTTTTGTGACTTTAAAAAAAAATTATGAAAATTAAATTATTATTTTTTTCAAAGTTTGAAATTCCTAACCTGTAGTTGGGGGCTGTCAAAGTAATCTCAGGAGTTGCAAATTCGGCTCAAATCTTTTTAGTTTAAGAGATACGACAATTTTTGTGAAAATTTTTCTGGTTTTCAAAAAAAACCTCTTTTTAGAAAACTTAAGGTGAAGTTTCTCAAAATTTGAATTTCCCAGCGTTGTAGTTGGGTACTGTAAGAGCACTCTCAGGAGTTGTAAATCTTGCGTCCAAATGCGACTGCTCAATTGCTTTTAGCTTCCCAGATGTGACGTTTCTTAATTCATTTTAAGTTTTTCGAAGAACTTCACAAATTTTTATGGTTCTTCAAAATGTGTATAAAAAACTTGAATAAAATCTTTGCAAAATTTGTAATCCCGACTCCTGTAATTGGGTGCTCTCAAAGGACACTCAAAGAATGCAGATCTTTTTTCTAATATTTGTGGTTTATCATGAGTACCGGAGGTGCGTTTTACGCTAGTTAACAATTAAATCCTGTGGCGCATTAATGTTTAAAATTACGAGATGATTTAATACAGGCTAGCACCGTAGTGCTGTCTGTCCAAAAACGGCTTGATTATGGTTTCAATCGCATTTCGTACGTGGTGAGTTTGCATAAAGGTGCGTCCACAAGTGTGGCTGGTATTTCCAGTGTTGGATGCATTCTCGATTGTGTGGCTTTACCTTTGTTCTGCCAACGAAGAAAGTCGCATACATTCCCATGTGGCGTGTAGTTCTAAAAAAGATACATTGAGCCATGGTGTCATGACACAGGTCACCACAGAAAGCAACAAGCAGTTGGCGTCAATTGGATGGCCCACAAAGCGAGCTAGCAGGGCATTGTTTTCATCGATCGACCCTGTTGTCGATTACTGGACCGCAACAACTGGGAGGTATTACTTTCCAAGCAGGGCCGGACTTTTACTAATTTGCACGAGAAGCTTTAGTTCATTGACAAACGGTGCAAAAACACCGAATTAGTCAAACGCCTTTGCCGGGTAGAAAGCGCTGTTGAGGACGTCGCCGTAGAACTTGGAGTATTTGGCTGGGCTATCGATTGCGCAAAGATAGTTTTCTCAAGAATTTCCCGCTTGACGCCAATTACCAGAGTCAACGTAAGAGTCATCAGAAAAATTTTCTCCTCCAGCTACGAAGTAGGCGGCATCACGTATGATCGATATGAACTTGGTTATTACAATCAAGCTTATTCAAAGCCAGTGGTAGTTGCTCTGTTGATCTTTTGCATCAAAAACTGTTCCCATTAAGCGGACATTGATTGGACTTGGTTACACAGAAATCGGCAGCAGCTCTACGATTAATGTGTTATTGTATGGGTTATTAAAATGTATTGTAGACCGAAGCAAATTATGAGCATGCTTGTTTTTTTTTCCTTGATGCCTATATGGGTTAAATTGTCCTCGATAGCCGCCGAAAAGGCGATAGGTTTCTCGCAGAAGCGTAGTAACAGACCAACTATGTTACTTAGTAGATCTGATCCAATTTTGATTCAGTATTTTTTGAGGCAGGGTTTTTGAGAAGTGTTTTCGTTTTCAGATATGCCAAATTCCGCTTTCTTTTTAGAAACAATTTCAGTGAGGTTTGCGTCATGATCGTCAGCTGTATGTTTGAAATTAGTATTTTGTGCAGAACACAGTACTTTTCCGAATTCAGATCTAACTCACTGTAAGCTTTTCGCGATTAAAACGGGTGAAGGTACTACGGTTCAATACTTGAGTTTAAAGCTGTGAACTAGTTTCCTTAGAAATGAAGCAAATTTGATAAACTCTACTGTGATGAAATTAGTTTAAATTTGTCAATTTTATCAATTTTGTTGATAGAAGCTGACACCGTGTTTTTTGGCTTACGGTATATACGCATTAGTTCAAGTGCTGCTTGTCCATACTGAAAAGAAGTAGTTCCAGAAATCTGTATCAATTACTTGGAACTTTTGCTAAGTAATAATTGTAACTAGATAGGTTTCTTACCGGGACTTAGACGGAGATTGTTGCTAGCTGCAGTCTGAAAGAGTTCAAAACATTTGTTCAAAACCAGTGGAAAAACTGTCAAATTTTTCAGAATTGGCCACGGTAACTTAAATCAATTGAGACTGTAGTTAGCTGCTGGTAGTCATGGTTGATAGCGTACTGGCAATTTAATCCTTGATGAATGCCAAATATTTTGTTGCCAACTGGATCGCGTGATGCTAGCAAGTAACTTCTGTGTTTGGTCGCGCTAAGCATTTGTATAAATTTGCTCTGTATTCGAAATTTGCCTAAGGGCGTTTGTAATTTTTAAAACACCGTATTTATAATTTCCAATTGACATCTGGGCTTCGTGTGCCATAAGGTAGTTCCAAATGGTAAGGGAATCAGATATTGGTGGAGACGAGAAGCGGTATTGCAAAGGTGTGAAAAATTCAATTATAATCAGCTTTGCTGTAGATAAGACCGATAAGAAATCAGCTAGTGAATTGGTAGTAAAACCAATGATAGCCCGATCCGTATCTGGTAATAACACAGGTGATTGCCTGAACCGTACAGTTACTGAAGCGGTTTTGAAACCGGTGCTTTCACTGCTTCAGCGCCTGAAGTCAGCTGCTGAATTACTAACAACAGTTGTAATCGAGTGATCAGTATCTCTATCAAATTCAATTAAGGGCGAAAAGCTGGTGAACAATAGGCGAGATAGATGAAAATTCAGCCGGTGAATTGGTAGTGAAACCAGTGACAGCTCGATTCGTATCTGGTTGTAACACAGGTGATTGAATGAACCATACAGTTGCTGAAGCGGTTTTAAAACCGGTGTTCTTACCACTTCAGCATCTGAAGTCAGCTGCTGAAGTGGTAAAAACACTTGTAGTCGATTGATCCGTATCTCTGTCAAATTCAAAAAAAGATGGAAAACTATAGCGTTGAGCCGCGTCTGAGATAAATGTGTAATAACCGCATAAGAGGTGCGTGTACAGAATACGGCAGCCGAATTACTGTTGACACTCTTGGTCCATTTTTCAGTAGTATTTGAGCTCCTTACAGTTACTTTGACTCTCATAGGTGGGCTTTGCATTCTGACTGGGCTGTTTGATCTTTAGAAATTTTGTTAGCTAGCACTTCCGCTATTAAATTATTAGGTTGCACTTTTGCTTTCGAAGCAATAGTGAAGAGAATAATGAAGAGAACAACAATAGTGAAGCAATAATGAAGATTTTAGAAGCAACACCAGGGCGGTCTTGCGCTCTTTCGATTTTAAAAAAGCAGTCAAGATCGAATCAAAATTAACTTCCTCGAAACTTAGCTAAGCGTATTCGATTTTGCAATAATAACCTCTTTGCCATGTTATTTTTTCCTCAAGCTCCTCAAATGTACCGTAGCGGCGCATTCGATGGTTCAACGATCGTTAAATTATTGGCTTCATCGGAATTCACAAAGAAGATTGTTTTAATCGTAGACAGTTCAGTAAACAAAGTGCGTTTGAGATTTTACAAGGTCAGATAACAAAGATTGTTTAGTTTTCGGTATCAAAAAGATTTTTATAGATTTTCCTATAAAACTGTGCAAAAAAGACAGTACTTTTGTCAAACAACCAGAGAATTATATTTTGTGGAAACTACCTATTGTTGATTTAAAGCTTATTTAATTCTTGAAAAACGTGTGACTTCTTGATTACCTTGAGATTCTGCCAACTTTGGTTTGCCTCGAGATTCTGGCGATGTTGAGGGGCACCGAGATTCTGTCGACGCTTTGGTGCCTCGAGATTCTTCCGACAATAGGTTTGCCGATGGGATTCTGATGGAAGTAGCTTTTGATTGATTGAGAAACCACCTATTAAAACAAATGTCGAACAGGATCAACAATTAAATTTTTTTCTGATCAAACATAAAATGTCAAAAGCAAAAGAAATGACTCTTATCACCTTGTGTTATACAACTCAAACTTAGGTTTTCTTTTTTTTTCTCGGAAATATTTTTTCAACATGATTGGGAAATGCATGTGCATGGTTTGAATTGCGCTGTGATCAGGGGCGGATTGAAGGGGGCGGGGATTCGGACGCCTCCCCTCTCTCTGGGATTCGACACCCTGTTTACCCAAAGGTTCCCCCCTTTGGTACTTTTTAAGAAATCAATTTTTGGCCAACCGACTCTAAAATTTTTCTAAAGGCGCCTTTGGCGCCAAATTATACTAACTTTGACGAGTAGCGCGCGCCAAAAAAACGCATTTTTTTGTCAAAATTTTCCAAAAATTGCCCAAAAACTTTTTTTACCTGTTTTTTTTTGGCCAAAACAGCTTCTTTTATTGCTTTAGGAGAACGCGGAAATCAATTTGGGTGACCTAAAAAAAAGGTCGTCAAAATTTTTGACATTTTTTTGAAAATCCGCCCCATTCGAGAAAATCCTAGATCCGCCCCTGGCTGTGATGATATAACGAAGCATCAATTTGTCAACCTTTTTCGGATTTTTTTCAAACTTTTTGATTGCCGAGCCAATCATCAATTTTTTAGACAATTAACCAAATAGAAACCTACATTTGAGCAAATTAAAATTATTTTTCTTGAACAAACTAACTCATTTCTCCTTTTTAACTTATCAAATTTAACTTGCCTTGTATCTCGGTCTGAAGAAACTGATCGAGATGTAATTTTTGCCCATTGTTTTGACACCTACTCAAAAAATCCATTTGGCAAAATGAAATAAGAAAAACAACAAAAAATTTTTGCAACATGATATATTACCGGCTAAGATTAGATTATACTGCCTTGAACAAAATCTCGAAAAAAACTCATAACTAAAACTTATCATCTAAAAATTCGACTTATATCGATGTGGTTAGATATTAAGATTCACTATAATTCATCCGAATCTGAATCTTGCTGAAAACCATTTATATCTTTCTTCAACGACCACTGATGAGATGAAGTTTAATGTCTGAAAATCTAATTCAAACTTGTATCGATATTTTTGCTGAAACATTCAAAAAAAAAGTTGAAATATTTTATGATCGAATTTTAAAACAAAAATACAAGTGCCAGATGTTGTAGAAATCATAGAAAACCATCATTGTAAATCAAATAATGGGCAAAACCTATGTAAAAAGGCTGTTTTCCTTCCCCACCCCCCACACTGATGTTTTAACGACTGGTTTCACAAGGTTGATTATGAAGACAAAAATGATTGCCATGGACTAATTAGTCGGCATGTCATTTTTCATACAATTGTAGTAATTTTGATTATAAAATTTTAAGTATGAAAGGAAAAAGAGCCGTACAAAATTAATATAAGTGTCAAAATAAATTAAATTTTGAGTTCATAATTATGCAACAAAATCAATGTGAATCATCATTGTAAATCAGATTTTTGGCAAAAATTTATGTACCAAAATTCAAAGTTGTTCCACCTTGGGATTTTTTTCTAATTTTTTTCAAAAAATATCACAATGAAAAAGCACGAAAAAATGTTCCCAAGAGTGCCCCAGTGAAAAAACCAGTAATTTTTTTGATAAGGCTAGTGCGCATAAATTATCCATTTCTCAAAATTTTTTAAAACAGTAAAAGGGAAATAAAAAGATGAAAAAAGTGATGAAAAAGCGGATTTAATAAAAAGTGCGAAATCCTGATCCAAGTAAAGTTTCAAATTCACTGGCTACCTGAAACGGTCCAAACCAAAAACTTGTGAGCTCCCTAGTAGCAATTTTAGGAAAAAGCTTACTCGCTAAAAGTAAGAATTATTTTCGCAACTAAAGTGACAGCCACTAAGTTTTTAGTTCAATTCTCATGCGCCTCAATTTTGTACGTTTTTTGGTGTCTGAATCCCTACACACTTTAGGTTAAGATAGTTTAATGAATTAGTCGGTCAAATACGGTTATAACAAAGCAAAAAATGAACATTTGTAAAACACACGGATCAAAATCAGTTTGAAAAGAAAATCTTTCTTAATTGCAGCTAGACGATGGCTGGTAATTGCAGAGTGTCCTGATGCTGTCCATGAAAAACAAATCTAATTCAGGTTTTCAACAAAAATTAGCATTGTTAGAAATAATTCTGCCATTGTTGACTATAATAAAACTCAAAATCAGCAATTCTACTTCAGAGCGATTCAAACTCTTCACTTTGATCAAGACTGTCCTCCGATGAGGCTTAAAAATTACCTCAATCACTTTTATTTGGTTTTTGATCTTTCACTGACTCAACATTATAATGAGTAATTGTGAGGATTATCTGGAAATTGATGGGGCGCCTTGAAGAATTTAGCTTGAGTTTTCTCGAGAGATTTTAGAACGTAATGAACTGGTGTTCATAGGTGAATGACTACCAACAGTGTCACTTGATAAAAACAGAAAAATTTTGAAACAAGAAATCTCTGGGACTAGTTTTCTCCCTTGACTAGTTTTCTCCATTGAAAATCAAGAGTATCGATTCTTTTTCTGCAACCTTGTTTTGTTGCAAGTGTCAGAAAACAAGATATTACAAACAGCTAACGCCTCAAACATACTTAAGGAGGATTTTGGACTTTTTTGCCTATTTTTATCGGAATCCGACTTGGATATATTCCATCTTTCAGTCGCAGTGGATGACAGCTCGCTTTGGCTCCACAAACAAATATATGATACAACAAATGTGGATTCTTTTGTGGATTTTTTTTTTGTATTGATTGTGCATAGAAATTTATTGAACAAATAACCTGTTTAATAATGAAAACAATCTAGAACTGATTGTGATGAACACATTCTTGTAAAAAAATAAATCTTTCAATTATAACAAAACTAGGTTTGTACAAAGTCAAAGAGTTAGTTTTAGAGTTCCATCACTTTCCCTATTTAGCTGTTTATATGACTTTCCCTGTATGAGTACTTTTTAAGTAATGAGTATTCTCTGTATAACTTCTTCTTGGATGCTATCAAAGCCGTGCCTTATAAGGTTTTTCTGAAAAATTTTCCCTACAAAAATCAGAACTCAGCTTAACACAGTTTTTTGGTGCGCTGAAACTTGATAAAAGATCGTTCTAGTTGTGATTTGACATCGCTAACAAAACCATACACCACAATGTTTGAACACAGAAAAGAGCATGAATTTCGACAATATCTGACATTTCAAGTTTGTCCCAGAAGGAAAGTCGTTCCCCAGATTCCAAACCTAGTAAGGGACTTGATTCGGTTCATTCTGTTTAGAAAACTATCGGTACATCTTATCTCTTTTCTTTCTGAGAGTATGTATTCTTGTTTATCCTGTCTTCTAGCGCCTTCAAACGTCAGTGAGAAATTTTATTTCTTGAAAGGAGAAGATTTTAGGGTTGTTGCGTTCAAAAACTTTTTGAGACTAATATAAAACCTTTTTTGATACGTTATCTGTAAAATTTCTCTTGAGTGAGTTATATGATTTTTGGTTGTGAATTGTTATTTTATTTCATATTAAATTTGAAACTCATTATTAAATTTTTAATTTTAAAAGAGTATGCCAGTTCCGTGACCGCTGTTTCCCAGAATCCGCACAGTTTAACTTGATCGGGCAGAAAACTAGAAAGTTATCCGAGAAACAATTCAGACTTGCTATTGGTAAAAAATATGAAACAAAAGACAATGTTAAAAAATTTTATCGGTAGTAAATTATCTCGAAGAGCGACGCGTTTTCTGATATGGGAAATTAAACAAAAAAAAATTAGAAATTTTTACCGATTTTCTATTTTTTTTCTTCAAAAAAACAAAGTGAAAACAACATTCTCTTTTTTTTCTTTCTTTTTAGTGTTTCAGCTGTTTTTGAAATAAACTTAATTCTGCTCTATATTTTAGCCAAATTGAAAACAAGTGAAAACTACAAGTGTGTGATTAAGTACAATTATTCGAATATAAATTGAACCTTATATTCTATCATGATGCTATTGCTATTCTTATTGAAAATTGTAAATCAAGAACAAAAAATTTTTAAGAACTTGATTTGATCTTTGTAATTTTTCCAAACCTACTTTCTTTCTCATACTCATTTTTCAACAATTTTTTGTTATGAATGAAAAATTTTCTCTATAAAAGAAAACAAAAAACCAAACAAAAAATTTTGCGGGATTGATATTTTTGTGGAGAAATTTTATCGAGCAATTTTGTTAGGCTTCGACTTGAGGAATAACCTGGTCGATCAACAAAAGAAAGTAATTCAATTGAAGTCATTCCATTCCGGTAAAAAAAGAGTTTAATTTCAATTTGTGAAAATTTGTTTATTGAAAAGTTTAAACAGTACAGACCGAGTAAGAATGTATTTTGTTTCGATCAAAAAAACCTTAAGCTATGCAATTTAAAATACATGTTTTTGATGCATTGTTTTTGGTACTTATGTAGTTTTTGTCTGGTTCTACCTAAGTTTATTTATATGGAAAACTCAGACGTTTAAGCCGATCAGTGCGTATTCAACGCACATGCTAGTTTATGAAACCTAGCTTTATAAATTAGGGCACCTTGATTTATCTTGTTAGAGCTAACCAACAGGCACAAGTACGACTTTAAACCTTTGAAACATTTTCTAACAATGTTCAAAATCAGTCTAAAAATTATGTTCCTGCTCTTTTCCGGCGCCTGCTCACACCACTCCTTCTGATTTTAAGGTGCTCAAACAATTACAATTGCGCGAATTAAAGTGCAAAACGACTTTATAGATCTACGTAAACGCAATCGATAGTTCACAAATCAGTTATGTGCATGAGAGTGTAAGCAAAAAACAATGCGCAGAAACCAGCGATAATTTTGAAAACTTTGTCGACCTTTTTTTAGGTCGACCAATTTGACTTTCCGAGCTGTCCTAAAATAATGTAAGGACCTTATTTTTCTTTAAAAAACGTTTGCGCCTTTTAGGCACTCTTTGCAAAATGTTGACCAAAAACTGGCGTTTTTTCGAGCGCGCTCCCCCCTCAAAATTAGTCATATTGGCGCCAAAGACTCCCTTAGAACAGTTTTGAGGTTATTCACTGAAAAACGTACGTGAAAAAGTTTTACCAAATGTTGGCAGCCAGAGTTGAGGGTTCCCCCCCTCGGCACGCTACTGAGTCTCTAAAACTAGCGTTGCATAAAAGATAAGTCAGCTGAAAGAATTTGAGCTGATGATCGACGATTGCAGAAGCAGATTCAACAAACAATTACAACCATTTAACCCTCTTGTAAGCTTTTTTGAACGGCGTAACATAATATCATAGTGGGTGAAGTGAATGCAACGCATTGTAGTATAACACATTATATGTAAACATATGTTTTAAATCATAAGTAGATACCATTTGGTACATTTTTTTCCTACATTTTATAAGAGAGTTGAAAATTTCGAAAATCAAAAAAATCTGTTTAAGCCACAAAAATATTCAGAGCAATTTTATAAGGAAAGAAAAGGGAACACCAAGCCTCTAAGTGTGTTGCAAAAACTGACATTGAAATATTATACCACATTTTTATGGTCAAAAGTAACAAATTGCCAAAAAACGAAAAAAAATGTTTTGCCAATTTGTTTTTATTTTAGAATTTTTGCGAAAAAAGCTGATGTAATATAATGCCGATCGTTTTTCACCGCCATGTAGTTTCACAGGTCGAACAGAGTAAAAAATTTGGTGCCCCGAGTTTTTCAAACTGACCACCTTAATGACCGATGCTTCCACTATTTTTCATGAAATCAATGATGAATAATTTTAAAACGCAAACTCTCAAGCTATGGGTTTTAAAATTAGTCTTTTTGGTGCCAATTTTTTGGTATATATGGAGTTATTGTCGGACTCAAGTTTGCTTACATGAAAAACTGAGACTGTTAAACAAATCAGTGCAAACATAACGCACATGCAAGTTTTTGACACATATCTCTATAAAGTTCATGCAGCTTAATTAATTTCGTTGAAACTAATCAATCACAGTTAAGAATGTAAAATTTCTGAAACATTATCTAACAACTGTTGACCTCTTTGAGACGTTCTAAAACAGTCTACAAGTTTTTGTTTCTGCTATTTTTTGCGCCGACTCACGCCCCCTCCTGATTCTTAGGTGCTGAAACAACTACTACGGCGAGAATTGAAGTGCAAAACGATGAGTTAGGCCCACCAACCAGAAACTGAAATGTTCACAAACCAGTTATGTGCAAAAAAATTGTGAACAAAAAACTCGATTTGAACCACTTAAAAAAATTGTCGAGAAAAACCAGGTTGAAAAATTTGATTATTTAGTTAAGATGATTAAATTTTGATATTTTCAATTGGAAAAATTTCAAAAATTTAAAAAATTCTGCACAAAAAATTTAAATTTTTTTTTCTGTTTCTATAATGCTTCAACTTCGAAATACTAATTGTATACTCTTCTTGTAAATTTAGACGGGAGAGAACGATAACTTGGCTCACTTTGCTAAAGAGTTGCCGTGCCCCAGGAAGTGTCATAAGAATTTTGCTAAAATCTGACTTTCAATTTATAAATAGTTCAAAAATGCAAATTATTGATGTTACATGTGTTTGTTGCTCTGAAAAATAATTTACCAGATCTTTTTTGAAGGTAAATTGTTTCGAAAGGAGTTGAATGTTTTGTAACAACACAGTCATTTAGGATGGCTCAATTGACAATTCAAAAACTGGTAAAGTCAAAAAAATTATTTAAGAACTTTAATGATTAATAAACTTGCCATAAACTATAGAGCTTTTTTATTACGACATGAATTTTGTCATACACAATACCATAGATAAGCATTACTATCCGTGACATCCATATATTTTTTAAAGGAAAATTAATCATCTGTGTTTTTAGTAAACACACAAAGCGTATTTTTATCCAGTCTTACAAATCAATTTCTTCAGTGCTAAAATTATTAAACAAACTCACACTTACGGATGTCATTAACAACTTTGAAAAATTTAAACCATCAAAATGCGTTTTTTGCACATTTTATATGCAAATTATAGAAACAGTTCCTCGGAATGAAAAACTTTGTTCGAAACTAGTTTTTCACATATAGTATTTTACAAAAAACTTTGATCTTCCTTCTAGTAGAATTTTTTTTTACAATGGTGTAACCGAGGAAATCATACATCGCATCATACATGGTGGTCTCTAAGGAAAAGATGTATGGAAGCTTTAAAAAGACCAGTATATTCCTTGTCTGTTTCTCTGAAAACTAAAAAATGGGTATGACAGTAAAATTTCCCTCAGGTTTGTTCAAATATGTAACTTTGATCTAGAGAAACCACCGGAGAGTCAATTTTTTAATTACAAATTAAAAACGCAACTTTTTAATCAAAATCACTGACGTTTTTTCCAATATCAGAGTTACAAATTTAGGCATCAATTTTTAATTGAATGTGTTTAGCATGATGAATTATTTTGATAGTTTTATACTCCTTTTTGGTATAAGAAAACAACATTGAAAACCAAAATAAAAAAAGATTTGAATGTGTGTTCATGTCTTCTCGCCTTTCTTCAGTTTTTACCATCAACAATACAGACATTTTATATTTTATTTGGCTCTCTTTGGCAATAGTATTTTTTTTAAATCAGAATGCTTCAAGCTGTGCGATCAGCATTTTTTAATGCATTCGATGGGATGAGAAAATTTTTGATCTGAATGAAAGTTTTTTAGTTTTGTATTAGAGCAAAACAAAAAAAACATATTGTGGAACATGTTGGCATTTTCAAATCCAATAATATATAACCATAGTTTAAAATTTTTTTTCAAGATGAACTCAGTGCATTGATAATTTTGAGATCGTTACAAACATTTCCGGTATCAAGAGACTTGAGCTTTTCTGTTTTGGAAAAAAACGCTAGTACCCCTCTCTAAGTTTACGGTTGAGAACAGCTTCAAGTTAGAAAAGAACTGTTTCGTAACAATTTTCTAGGCCGCATTAAATCACACTTTATCCCGCACTAAGAAGTCATTTTAAATTGAAGTGAGGCAGCTAATTGGTTCTAGTAATTCAATACACGACTCAAGCTTTATTCCTCAGGGATTTAAAACCCTGCCAACGCAACGGGTCCCGCTTTAACGATTTTAAGATATCCATCTTTGGTTGAAGAACCCTTAAATTTTTTAAAGGCGCATTTTCTGGGAAGCGCGAGCAAAATTTTCCAAAAAAAAAGTTTGACCAAAACAGTGCCCGGTTTTTTCAGTGTTTTGAGAGATTTCAGAAAATCAATTTGATAGACCTAAAAAAAAGACTTTGAAAATCCCCCACCCCCCGGAGAAAAACCTAGATCCGAGAAAAAATTAGTGGTCTTCAATTGAATGTAATGCAAAAATACTGGATTATAATGACATTATAATCATTTTTTTGCCCTAAATTTGCATTGATTAGGGATTATAATGACATTTCGTTTAAATATTGTTTAGTATAAATGATTCTATTTTCCGAATTTCAGTGCGGGTTATATGATACAAGACTTGACCTCCTGTGAGTTTTATAGATTAAAAAAAATTGGGCAGAAATAAGACTAACTGCATCCATATTTTTTTTCTCGTCACTCAAGTGAAGTGGCCGGAACAAAATCAGAAAGATTTGACCTAGCCAGGGGCGGATCTAGGATTTTCTCGAGAGGTGGCGGATTTTCGAAAACTTTTTTAGTTCGACCAAATCATTTTTCGAGCTCTCCCAAAACACCAAAAAGTCCCAATTGGACTAATTTTCTGCGCCGCAGGCAAAACTTGAAAAGTGGGCCTAAAAAGGTTTTTTTAGGCACTTTTTGGAAAAATTTGAATAAAAAATTGCGTTTTTTCGGCGCGAGCTCTCCATTCAAAGTTACTATATATTGGCGTCGAAGGCGCCTTAGATAAGTTTTAGGGTCCGTCACCAAAATAGGATATCTTCAAATAGTACAAAGGGGTCGAATCCCTGAGGAAAGGAGGTGTCCACCCCCGCCCCTCCCCCCTAAATCCGCCCCTAGACATAACATTTTTTATAATTTGCACTATTTTTTAAGCAGTTTTGCTATACTCCGTAGTACACAAAACTGTGATTGGAAGAAAAATGTAGGCTAAAAAGTTTTCAAGTTTTTGAATGCTCCGATTTCGAAGTTAAAGATTCCGCGGCAAGTTTTGAACTGGTCAAGAGGGCATAAGGCAACGTATACATCCGAAATGAGATGAATTGCAAAGGAAAAGGATCATTCTTCAAAATTTTGAAACCTTCACTGATCGTTGCAATGGCGAAGGATTTCAAAAAAATGCTACGCAAATGTCTCGAAAACTTTGATGCGAAATGTTGACTTGAATTAAAACAAATTAAATAGGGTAAAATAGTTTTTGACTCTACCCGCACTGATTAAAATGAATTAGGATCAATTTTACTATGAAAAAAGTACGTTGATTAAATTTAAATCGCTTTTAGTGAGAAAAAAGTACAAAGACTAATTTAAAAAAAGTTCGATTTGGATCGATTCAAAAACAATTTATTTTGATCTTAAATCCCTGTGCGCTCAATCTCTGCAACTGGGAAACATTGCTTAGGCAAAAAAAGATTTATTCGTATTTTCGGCAAAACAAACCACTCATGTCGTTATAATCAGTAAGTAATCCAAAATCTAGAAAGCTCACATAAACCAAGCTTATAATATCAATAATATTCAGCTCTGATTATAATTTATTTCGGCGCAAGCTAGCCACAAGAACCGGTACTGTCCTTGAGACAAATTGCTCTTCTTGGCGGTCAGTTTTAATTAAAACGGAACCAAATTAGAACCAAAAAACATTAACTTGGGCTATATTCCCTCGGGTCTATATGTTTCAAGGTCTGCGCTTGGGGGGATTTGAACCCGCGCCAACTGGCAAGTCTGTATATAGTAAATTTGCAAATGCCGCTCGGCCAACTGTGCTTATGAGTAGTTAAATTTTGGTCCAATCATAATCAAGCTTACAATTGCATAGCAAGAATCCCAGCTGAAAACTCTGATTCAAAAAGATTTGAAATCGATTTAAATCCATTTTTTCCAGTCTTAATTTGTTTTTGTTTTTAAGGGGATTAAAACGGATTTAAATCAATTTTTGTCCATTTTTTTGTCGAATTTCAACGGTTTCCAGTGTTTTTCGCACTTATTTATTGCCTATCATTTTCAATTTTACATCCTAAGAGTATGGTATGTTAAAAAAGACCAAATAAAAAGGACAAAATATCGATAAAGCTCTATGCTTACATTACATACTTTCGAGCTTAAAATCTGATTTTTATGGATCAATTTATTGAATTCTATAACATCTGGCACGTGTTTTTTTTTTAGAAAAAGTCGAGAATTAAATATTTTATTTTTTTCTCTAATAAAGTATTTTTTTTGCCTTGTTAGCATAAAAATTGAGTTAAGTGAGTCTGAAAATCCATCCAAATTGATATAAATCGATTCTAAGACACTTAAATTGATCCAAAAATTTCAAGAAAGATCGATTTAAATCGATTTAAATTGAGTTAAGTGAAATTTGGATTGATTTTAGTGAGTCAAAAAATCCATCTAAATCGATTTAAATCGATATTCTAGACATTTAAATCGATCCATAATTTTCACAAAAGATTGATATATATCGATTTAAAATCCATTTAAGTTCGTAAAATGTACATTGTTAATCGATTTTGGTCAATCCGAAACCATTTTTGTCCGTGTGGGTACTCTCTTAAATTAGCAAGAAAGAATTTTTCAGTTCAAATACCATTTTACTGCAAAAAGTTTCAATAACAAAGTTGACCGAGTCTTTATCTAAACTGTCTTCATTAGTTTTTCCAGAGACTATCCAGTTTCGGGGAATAGCCTTTTCAATACCCCGCTTCTATCCACTTCGTTCCATTAGGTTGAAAATTGGCCCGTCCGGACAAATAAACAATCCCGTCTCCTTCTTTTCCCAGAAGACTTGATTTTTTTCCTAAAAATAGTCATTTTTGTATTTCAATCAAATTTGATTCATTTCGCTTTAGCTCCACGCAACCAGCAAAATCTTTCAAGTTACTTATATGGAGGTGTATTTTTGTATTTTTCTGTTTTAACTTTTTCTTACATTTTTGTTCTCATCAGACCAAATCATGTTAGTAGACTTTAACATCTAAAATAAGGATAATCGAATTCCAAAACAAACAAAAATACTACGAAACCATCCATGGGGGATTGTTTGCTACGCTTCCAATTTTTTTTGACATAGAGTACGCAGTTGGAAGAGTTTTGCCGTCAAAATTGTTTTTCGTCGAAAAATAGGTACCTCAAAACACATATTTCTAAAATTGATAGTGTATCATATAGAAACCAATTTAATTTTTAATGGGCCGCCCTGAAAACTTTCTAGAGCTCTTTCTCGGTATTCCGGCTGAATTTCTGGCTAAACTTTGACCTTCAAACCAGGGGCGGATTTAGGGGGGGGGGGGGAGCGGGGGGGCTTTAGCCCCCCCCCTCAGGGATTCGACCCCCTGCCGACCCAAAGGGTCCCCTTTTGATACTTTTTCAGAAATCCATTTTTGCCCGACCGACCCTAAAATTTTTCTAAAGGCGCCTTTGGCGCCAATATATACTAACTTTGAGGGGGAGCGCGCGCCAAAAAAAACGAGATTTTTTTGTCAAAATTTTTCAAAAAGTGCCCAAAAACGGCTTTTTTGACAGTTTTTTCAAAAATTTGCTTGCGGCGCAGAAAATTTAGCCAAAATAGGGGCAAAACACTGCTTTGGGAGAGCTCGAAAAATCAATTTGGTCGATCTAAAAAAAAAAAAAAAGGTCGTCAAAATTTTCGAATTTTTTTGAAAATCCGCCCCCCCCTCGAGAAAATCCTAGATCCGCCCCTGCTTCAAACGCCAAACAACTTATAGAAAAGCCGCTAACTTTTTCTTCTGAAATTTGGAGAAAGGAAAGTAATACTATTGGTTTGAGTTGTTTTTTATCTGTCCCTACAACATCTAAAACCACATATTGAAAATTTGAGCAAAATTCGCTGAAATCAAGAAAGATATTTTACTGCGAATAGTTTTTGTTTGACTAAACTTATTTGTTAAAAATGATAGATTTAAACCGCGCAAGTTTTCAGCTTTAGCACTTTTTATGACATACCAGTGATTTTTAGCCCCCACATTTGAAATACCACTGGTAAGGTACAAAAAGTGAACAAAGGTGAAAAAAGATCAGATTTTTTCTTATCATGGCAGAATTCTCAAAGTTGCGACTGCCCGTCGACGTTCTCTGGTGTTTTTCAAAATAAATTAGGTTTCAATATTTTTCGTCCTCCACCGTAATATCAAAAATTGTTGGTTATATTGCGAATCATTTTTTAAAACGGGACCAACTTTAATCAGCATCAAATGAAATTTTCACAAGAGGCATGCTGTAATCCGCATAAAATACATAAATTTAGAAATAAACAATTTTTTTTGGGGGTGTGTTTGTATTTGGGTATAAAATAAAATTATAGTTGTTTTTTATACCTAAATGCAAACCCACAACATAAAATTAACTACTTATTTCTAAAACTTTAGGTTTTTATGCGGATTACATTATGCCTCTTGTAAAAATTTCATTTGATGCTCGTTTTGAAAGCGATTGCAATATAACCAATTTTTTATGATAATACTTTGGAGGACGGAAAATCTTGAAACTTAATTTAAACTGAAAAACACCAACGAACGCCGTACAGCACTCGGAACTTTGAGAATTCTGCCTTGATAAAAAACAATCCAATCTGTTTTTACCTCACACCAGGAAGTGAACGCAACTTCATGGATTGGAATGAAAAAAGCGTTGATTAGATAGTTTTTTTGAGGGGTGTAGCGATTAACATGTGTGCCTATTAGCATGCGATAATTGTTTTGATTGTGTGTGCATACAGATGGAAAACAAATTAGCCTAAATTTTCAAACAGTTTCGAAAACCACATGATTTGTTAAGGAATGAAACATTAATTTTCGCTCAGTT
>NW_026970715.1:0-39066 GCF_963678635.1 Symsagittifera roscoffensis | reverse complement strand
CGTCAGTCGGACGCAAGTTCATTTTCCAAACAAAACCCGCTGCAAGTGAAGAAAAACAGAAATGTCGCTTATGCCAGGAAGAGTGCCAGAAGTTGATAAATTCAGATAATTTTCGATCCAGTGCTTGTTCAGAGCAGCAGAAGTCTGAATCTGAAGTGGGAGAAATTAGAAGAAAAGTGCCGACGGAGATAGTGGGGTGGCAAGTATTATTCCCCCCAACACGTTACCCCCCTCAAATGCTGTGAGCTCTTCAAGTTCAAAGCCCTTCCCAACAAAAAGAAAAGAAAAGCTCCGTGTGCAACAGCAGTGTTTGGTAAAAAGAGCTTCTCAAAGCGAACACAATGATTACAAGACATTGTGAAAGGCCCGTCTCTTCAAAGCCGAAATATACTAACCAATTACTCGAATTGCGCTAAAAAGCCATCAGCGAACCCTGCTAGCCTGGAACTCTCGAATTACTCCAATTTGATTTATACCACTGCTTATGTTGTGTCTGTTAATGATTCAGATGAAAACAGTAAAAACCTCCCATCCAGTACAGATTATCAAGCCTTAACTAGTTTATTGTTGAACGAACTGCAAGGAGTCGAGCAAAAAAGGATTTCTGATTGGCCCGCGACAACAGGTCTCGAAGTCGGGCGCAAGTGCCGAGCCGAGTGGGCTCGTTGGACCCAGCCATTAATTTGACATTTAGTTCAGACTCTCAGCAATCTTTGAGGTCGCACTCTTTTTCAGTCACATTTGGTAAGTTCCAGTTATTCTGATTTTTTTTGCCAAAGAAAACAGTTTCAAATTTAAAATCATTAAATAAATTGCGCAAGGCTTTACAGCTACAAGCAATATTGGTGCAAACGGATCTTGCTATCCGACTTTCGAAGAAAGTGACGAACTATTTGTACTCGGGTGGTTTTTTGAAACTTGGGATACCTGCAATGAGGTTCCATGGATTATAATCGATTATGTCGGATTTTCAAGGTCTGTCTCCGTTATACCCTAAAATAATCATTTAACAAGAATTAACAAGACTGCTCGTATCAGGGTAAAGCCCTGATTTTTCCGACTACCTTTTAAGGTCTATGGAGCAATAAGAATATCAAAAAATTAAATGTAACAAAATAAAATGACAATTTTTTTAGTTTCAGATTTTTGCGAAAATCATCCCCCCACACGCAATATGAAGTAGAAAGACATAAATTTCGTTCCTAGTAAGAAATCAAATATCTTAAATAAGCTTCCTTTAACTTATTGGGAACTATTTCTAAGTCAGATTAATTCTCCGCTGACGTGTCAAAAGCGTGAAATAAATCGCGCGTAAATTGTGCCAAATTGGCCAAAATGACAATCTTTAAACCTCCATAATTTTCAGAACCCATGAACACAGGGGAAATATTCTCTCATATTAAGCTCAGGACACAAAAATTTTTGAAGTATTTTTTAAAAAAATTGTCAAAATGACTAGTTAAAAAGTCGAAACTTGTCTGAAGAAAAAACAAATCACCCGAGCACAAATGTTCCGTTACTTTCGTTACAAAAGCTGGAAAAATAATTGATTGTACACCAAACAATAAAGAAATTACTTTATTCCAGTATCATCTTTTATAATGAATTGCAATGATTTCTAACGGATTAAAATGATTTATTACAGATTTTATTGTTCCGACTTTCGATACGAAAGTAACGGAATATTTGTTCTCGGGGTGGGTTTTTTTTTCTTCAGACAAATTTTGACTTTTTAACTAGCCATTTTTGACGAAATTTTTTAATATCATTCAAAAAGTATTGTTGTACTGAGCTTAAATTTGAAAAGATATTCTTACCTGTGATCATTTTCGTAAAGTTATGGGGGTTTAAAGATTGCCATTTTGGCCAATTTGGACAATTAACGCGCGATACACTTTCGCGATATTAACGCGTAAGCGGATATTTAATCCGTCTTATAATCGTTCCAAAGTGGTTGAAAGAAGCTCATTTGCCATAATTGATTTGTTACAAGGAGCGAAATCTATTGTTTTGTTCTTTATATGGCGCGTGGGGAGATGGTTTTCATATTTTTTTTTTCAAAATTGAGAAATTTTTTTTAAATTTTATTTTATTTCATTTAATTTTTTTTATGTTTTTTATGTTATTACTGCTCCATAAACGTTAAAAGGCAGTCGGAACTTTCAGGGGCTCGCCCTGATACGAGCAGTCTTGTTATTTATGAACCTAATTGCGGGTAGTTAACGCGCGATTTATCTTTTGTTTTTTTACGCATAAAAGGATTTTAATCGGTCATAGAAATCATTCCAAACTGAATTGAATCACGCTAGTTGATCTTTTTGATACTTAAATTTTAGCATAATTCATTACTCGCTGCTTTACATAGCGTGTAGGGTGATGAGTTTTTGAGAGAAACTCTAAAAAAACTTGAAACTTCTTTCAAAGTTTCATCCATTTTTCTCAGAGAACACACGCAATAGACAATAGAGTTTTGCTCAGATACGAGCTTTCTTCTTATGAATTCTCTTTTTTAGCTATTACCAATTTACGATTTAATTGAAAAAAAGCAAGCTTAAGACGAGCGATTTTTCTCTATAAACAACTTTTGTAATAATATGAAAGGGCAGTAGGTGCTTATGAAAATAAATTTATTAGTCGTTTCAAAATTTCATGTTTGTTCCTAAATTTCATTTCGTGCATCAAATACGACTTTGTTTGTGGCTCAACTACAATTTGGTTTGGTGTAAATCGATTGTCAATCAAGCTCACACCCTTCAAATTATAATTTTTGGGGAAAACAACTACTGTAGCTGAATCCTCAAAATGTGTCAATTCCATTCGAAATCTGTCAAAAAATGGTAAATAATAGTAACCTGAGATTTTCACTCAGAAGAATTCTGAAATTTCAGCAAATTTTCGCTGTTTTGAATCAGTACATTTTTCTGAAATACTAAATCCACGTGGCTATCATTAAGCTCGTTTACCTAGTGAGGTTGTGAACCACAAAAAAATTGTTTTTAATTCACTTGCTGTGCAATTTACAATTTTCAGGGAAAGTTTTGATTGTTACATTTGGCAAAAACTAATGATCAAATACTGAACCGATGTTATTTATAAAAACAGGTGGCTTGTCTTGTTAAGTTATAACGACTGCTGAAACCTGAGAAAGTCGAGGCACCCTTAAATCAATAAATTTGAATGTTTTTAGACCAATTTGAAGAATAATCAAAGCCAAATAATTGTAATATGGGTCGCTTGTAGCTGCTACTGTTTTACTTAATTGTGGTTTTATGCAATTGTGGTTTTTGTAGATCAAATTTATGGCCAAAAAACTAGCTCGATGACTTCGCCCTAATTAACCAATTTGTAGTTCAGCTCTAAACCTGTTTAGACCAGCGAAATATGTCGAATATTTCAAGAAATGATTCCATTGCTAGTGATTCTCGTGGCGGCAGCTTTGGTAGTCGCTTTACTCTTTCGAGGAAGCTCTCATTTAAATTCAGAAAGTCGAACACTCCAGCAAACAAAAATCAACCTGCAGCTCCAATCCAGGACACTGGTTATCATCGAAATAGCAACAAACTGGGCGCAAATAACCTAGAAATGAATCACAACAATTCCAAGAGACCTTTTCGCATTCCAGACTTTTTCAGAAGGAGCCGAGCCAAATCAACAGGATCATCGCCTTTCTTGCATAATCCAAACAATAGGGTGAATATTATCCCTCAAATATCAATTGAAGCACCAAGAAACGACGTTGCGTGCCAACTCAGCTCCCAGAAAACGTTTTCCGAAATCGGAACCCAAACATCGCAAGCCGACTCACCTTCGATCCGAAGTCGGTGCAACAGTCGACGAAACAGTTCGCTGACGCATCAAATGCGAATCAAGCAGCTTTCAAACAGCGACTCAGAAGCTGAAATTGAAGTTGAATCGAAAGACGAGAGCGTCGTCTCGGAAAATGATAACCAAGCAATCGCAAGTGCTCCTGCGCCCGCACTGCCGTCGATCATCGTAACCGACAACAATGAAAAGTACCTCGGAATCCGAAGAAAAATCTCGTCATATTGGCGCCGAATGTCGCTCGAGTACTCATCTGACGATAGCCGACGGGGCAGTTTAAGTCCGAATATCAGTCGTCGGAATTCGGCGACGAATGCCGAGTCAGTAACTTCGGGGGCTGCGAGAAACTTTGCGTATGGGAGAAAGGCGAGCGAGGGTCCCTTAATGGACAAGTGGTTTCCTTCGTTGCTACAGCGAATGACAAACACGGCGTCCGCTGATTGGCTGCCAATTTCAACATCAAAAAGTGTCCCGGAGGTATGACTATCTACAGTTTCATTTTCCAAAAACGTGTTTTTTTTTTCTAAAACAAATTTTTTGAAACATATTCTCTTCAAACTTATTTTTTTCTTATACAGCAGTTTTTTCGTTGGTTTCACAAACAGCTTTGTAGTCTATACTGTTTTTAGCTTGAAAACAAATCTGCATTTTCAAACAACAGACATTTTTGTTATGATTGTTTTTCTGCGGCCCATTTAGCGGAAGAAAAACTTCCCTGCTACTAGATCACAAAAACACCGGTCTCTTTAAATTACGAAATGAACCACCACTATAACTGAACAGGAAACAAATCTTTTTATTTTCAAATTTCAAAGAGGTTCGTTAAAAAAGATTAACCAAGGTGTAATTATACCTTTCCGTTTGAAATTTGTTGGGTCTATGAATTTCAATTACCAAAGCATCGGGCATTATATGCATTTCGCACTAATTGGACAAATAATGGGGCTATTTTTATCTACCGGTATGATTTTGCAGGGTTCGAAAAGTTTCCCTAATTTAATTGGAACTAATGCTGCTCGACTTGTTCACCGTTCGCTACACAATTTTGAGCAGAACGCATTAAGGAGCTCGTCCTTCTTCTTTGAAAAATACTCGCGCGGATAGAAAAACCCCGAAAGCTATGCTTGCCAATCAGAATTCACTAATCAAAAATTCGAAAGCAATTAAGTTAGCAAATCAGTCGATTTTTGAAGTTCAACAGACCGTTGATTGATTGGGTATTTTCAGCCGTTCGGTCCTTTGGTTATAGAAGTAGTACCCGTGAAAGAAATTACCCTAGAGATTAAATTGGAAATATCGAATTAATCTTATTTCCCGTCTCGGTGTCATCTGACACCATGCAAAATGGTAACAGAGGAAATGAAGATAGGCTGATGTATAGGATTCCGAAACTGATACGCTTTGTCAAAGAATTAATTTGCTCTTATCCGACACTTCACTATGCGCAGAGACAGATCTAGAATTTTCTCGAGGGGGCGACAAGTTGTATTGACCTTTTTTAGGTCAACCAAATTGATAGATTTTGCGAGTGCTCATAGAAAACTATAAAACCCTTTTTTGACAAAAAATTTTGCGCCGCAGGCAAGTTTTTAAAAAAGAAGCTAAAAAAGTGTTTTTGGGCAATTTTTGGAAAATTTTGACAAAAAAAATCTTCCACCCTCAAAATCACTATACATTGGCGCCAAACGCTCTTTCAAATTTTTTTCGGTCGGCCAAAAATGGATGTCTTAAAATAGGCCTGAAGAGGGACCCTTTTGGTCGTGAGAGGGTGAATTTTCTGATCAGGGAGGGAGTGAGGCGTTCGCCATACGCCCCTACCCCCACCCTCACCTAAATCCGCTTCTGTATATATTGTACGTTTGCACTTAACATTTCACTGATGATAATTTTTCCTGGCAGTCTTTCGCTGGTAGCTCATGGAATGAATTTTAGAGATTCTCTGTTACTCTAGATGATTTTTGTTCTTCCTTACGAAGAAAGTGATGGATATAAGTGCTGGGGTTGTTTTTTTCACCAGACGAATTTCGATTTATTAGTTAACAGTTTTGACTCTTATTAAAGTATGTGAAGTGGGGAATAAGAGAAAGAGCAACAGTATCGTTTTTAATGCCATTTTTCACAGATATCATGCCACTAAGATAATGCCCTGAGCCCATAACTCAAAAAATATTTTTCTGTGACCTTTTTTCCCACAGCTATTGTGATTAAAAACGCCTATTGGTCATTTTTTGAGAGTTTATGGTTCCAACTTTTGTAAGACAAGCTTTTTGATATAAGCAATGATTGAAAGATGAAAAACATTACTTCTATTACTGTGGCATGTAGTGGGTTGGGGCTTACAGAAAAAATTTTGGTTCATCATTTTTCGCAAAACAAATCATAAATTTTGAGGGGGAATAGGAACTTTTCAAAAATCTTTTTGCTACTCGTATACCTTGAATTTGGAAGAGTGGTTCAAGGTAAAAATTGTTTTTCCGACTTTCGCTACGAAAATAACGGAACGTTTGTGCTCGAGGTGGTTTTTTTTTCTTCAGACAAATTTTGATTTTTTAACTAGCCCTTTTTGACGGAATTTTTTAAATATCATTTATGAGTTATTGTTGTCCTGAGCTTAAATTTGACCTTTATTTCACCTTTGATCTTTTTTGGTAAAGTTATGGCGGTTTAGAAACTGCCATTTTGGCCAATTTGAGACAATTAACGTGCGATAGATTTCGCGCTATTAACGCGTGAGCGGAGGTTTAATCCGTCTGAGGATTCGTTCTAAATTGGTTGAAGGAAGATTATTTGCCCTAATCAGTTTGTTACCAGGCGCGAAATCTAACACTTTTTACTTTATATGGCATGTGGGGACATGGTTTTCACATAAAATCTCGATTTAAACTTTATTTATTCCAATTCAGTTTTTCTTGTTATTACTGTTCCAAAGACTCTAAGAGGCAGTCGGAACATTCAGGATTTTGCCCTGATACGAACAGTCTTGATTCCTATTTTTCCTTTTCAAAAGTTTTTTGACGCAAAATATTGATTTTTTTTAAACATTGAGTTTGGTTGGACCATTTTTTTGTCTTTTTTTTCGATTTTTTTGCAAAACGATTCATCAATTTAAATATTGGGTTATCAAATCTTTCAAACTGTTTCCCTGTTAAAATTAGTACTGTCTGTTTTTCAGATGGATTTACTTCAAAGATTAATTTTTCTAAAGAAGAGCCTGATTTTATTGAAGGCCTTAGAATCATAGTGTGGATACTAAATAAAGGATTAGCATGGTGTTGTAACATGAAAAAACAATTGCTGTGCAAGTGGCAAAGAGTGTTCCAAACACTACAACACAAGAAAAGAATACCAACAAAATTTGTTCATTTTTTTTACTTTCAAGACTAATTTTTCTAAAGAAGAGTGACTGAATTAGGCAACAAAACAGAGAAGCTAGAAGTAATGTTAACTAAAAAACGTTCAAAGCCAAATTTATTTTTGTTGTCATCAGTTGTATCAAAAAGTATGAGAAAAAATCGTATTTTTTTGTTGATTTAAAATTGTCTGAACTTTGTGCGTTTTTGCTTTGAATACTCGAAGAGTAAAAAAAACTTTGGGTTTGGGTCGGTTTTTGGCTCTTTTCCAATTCCGCTTCTTTCAAAATACCGAGTTTTATGTTTGTATTACGTCTTATTATGCCTAAATGCGGGATGTTACGCTGTTAAGTATGAAGAACAAATCTCTTCACAGTTGTTAATTTGTTCACCACGCCAAATTTCATTGCATTATGACAACATTAAAAAATATTTTCAAAATTGATTTTGAAAGGAGGGAATCTGGAAAAAAGCCCGGTTTTTCTCTGTCAAATGTGACTACCCGCACCGAGCGCCAGTGATCATAATTGATTACATTGTCATAAAATGGTCAGTATCTATAAATGTACACAAAATAATCAATTATAACCTATTAAAAAAGGATAATTATTCCTATATTTTTTATGCCACTATAATCCATTATAATCAATTCTAATTAATTATAATCGGTTTTTTCGAGACGGCTTTTTCATGAAATTTGCAACTTCAGTTGCTACGTAGGTTTCATAAAAACCTACATTTCGCAATATATTTTATGTTTTTTTGTCTTATAGTTTTATATATTCTGATTGTACCCACCCAGTTTACTTTAGCCCCCCTTTTTTTACCGCCTCCCTCAGTTTACTTAACCGCCCACCGTTTACACCCTGCTAGTTTAGCCCCCACCTGTTACCCCCACACCCCCCCCCCCCCCCCCCCCGTTCACCCCTGCCAGTTTACCACAACTGCCGATCACCCCCCCCCCCCTTATGTTTGAACACAGGGGCAGGGTTATTTATTGGTTGATTGGTTGATTTTAGGGAGGGCGTTAGTGATTGACAACCCCCAGTTAACCGCCCCCTCGGTAAAAAAAAAACTTAAGGGTTTGACGTTGAGACATGGCGTTTTGTAGAAATCATAGCATACATTTTTCTAAATTTACTGTAAAATTTGCAAAACTGCAAAATTAATCGAATTTAGTTCTAAAAACAAAATGGATTATAATAGATTATAATGAAGTATAATGGAAATTTTTTTATCAAAAATAACTGATTATAATGGATTATCTTGGCAAAATTAATCGATTTTAAGGCCGGAAATAATGGATTATAACCGGTTATAATGGCAATATAATCATTTTCGTGGCCTGAATTTTACTTCTGTATTGGATTATAATGGATTGTTTTTGTCTAGGGAATCCATTATAATCGATTAGATTCCATGGGCGCTCGGTGCCGGTACTTTATGGAGAACTCTTTAAGTGAGTGAATATACGACAAAGTTTTGAAGCGGTTTAAATCGGGATATTTTCGGTTTTCAGACAACTTTCGTCAAAACTGATGACAACAAAAATAAATTTGGCTTTGAACGTTTTTAAGTTAACATTACTTCTAGCTTCTCTGTTTTGTTGCCTATTTCAGTCACTCTTCTTTAGAAAAATTAGTCTTGAAAGTAAAAAAAATGAACAAATTTTGTTGGTATTCTTTTCTTGTGTTGTAGTGTTTGGAACACTCTTTGCCACTTGCACAGCAATTGTTTTTTCATGTTACAACACCATGCTAATCCTTTATTTAGTATCCACACTATGATCCTAATTTTTGGTTGTGTCACTTGAAAAATTGAAATATCAAAGTTTTATAGTTTCAGACTTTTCTATATTTTTCGTATAGAAAAATCAGGCCTTCAATAAAAAAATTTTCAAATTAAAGCATTTTTTTGATGTACAAAAACTTAATGAACTCATTTTTCAACTTTGTTCAAAGATGCATGGACATGCAAGAAGAGCTTTGTGGGCTAATATGCGGGAATCGTATGATGCGGCATTCTTATGCTATTATGCGCAAAAAGCTTTCATCTAAAGAAAAGTAGACTACCTGGCAGATAATCTGCTTTTCTTTGGATTACATTTCTTTGAGAAAACCTTCTTTAACAATAGGTTATTCTGACTAAACTTCCTAAATAACTCAAAAAATCATTCCATGGTTTTTGAATCATTTATTGATTTTTTTTAGATTTCGAGTAACTTTTGTTTGATGAAACAGACTAGTTCTATGCCAATTATCGTTCCTTTCGAAAGCAGCTAGAATGCAGCGTTTGGAGCTTCGGAAACAACTACATGAGATAAAACCTGGTCAGGAAAAAAGGTCTGAAAAAGTGAAAAAACATCTTGTTAAATTCGTATAAAAAACAAAATATTCAGACTAGACTGGTTTCACTCTAAATTTCTTTAATTTACTTGGAAAAAACCGAATCACAACTGAGAAAATGTTTATAATTTAAAACTACATCAATATCCTCGGAGTTTTCGAGAGGTAACTAATCTTGCACAAAAAAGAGCCCGTTATCATAATTAATTTTTTCACACTTCAAGGCAGGGACGGATCTAGGATTTTCTTGGTGGAGGGACGGATTTTCGTAAAAAATTCGAAAAATTTATCGACTTTTTTTAGGCCGACCAAAATTAATTTCTGAGTTGTCCCATATCAATGTAAAGACCCTAGTTTGACAAAACTTTTAGCACCACAAGCAGATTTTTGAAAAAAAAAACAGACCAAAAAATGCATTTTTAGGCGGTTTTTGGAAAACTTTGACCAAAAAATCGCGTTTTTTCGGCGCGCGGCTCCCCCTCAAAATTAGAATATAGGCTTCTTTTGAAAAACTTTAGGGTCAGTCAACCAAAAATGGATATCTCAAAATACACTGCTGATTTAAATTATCTGGAAAAAAAACGAACAAAACTTGAATTCTCAAACGCGTTTTTCTCAAATTGGGTTAACATTAGACAATAATAGATAACCTTTTTTCTCCGAAATTCTCAACAAAAATTTTACCCCAAAAATGGATCATTTTGGCTTTTTTTCAGTTAATCAAGAATTACGCTGAAACTTCTTTGTTAATTGATAAGAAAATTTTGTCACAGGAAGCCTCCTACGCAGCTCAACAAAATTTAACAAAGGTTAAATCTCCAAAAATTTGCGCAAATTTTTTAATTTTTTTTAAACAGACATTCTGGGTTTTATATAGTAAAAATCATATTTGTTGACTATCGAGTGAAAATTTTTTCTCTCTTACTGGTTTTTGAAGACTTAACCTTTCTTAAACTTTGTTGAGCTGCGTAAGAGGCTTCCTGTGATAAAATTTTCTCATCAATTAACAAAGTAGTTTCAGCGTAATTCTTGATTAATTGAAAAAAGCCAAAATGACCCATTTTGGGGTAAAATTTTTGTTGAGAATTTTGGAGAAAATGGCACCATATTAATTCTGGTGAAATTCTAAGCAACTTTTGATCCCTTCATTTTTTGTCTAATGTTAACCCAATTTGAGAAAAACGCGTTTGAAAATTCAAGTTATGTTCGTTTTGTCCGGATAATTTAAATCAGCACTGTAGTGGAAAGGGGGACCTCAGGGGGGATGTCAACCAATTGAGCGGCCTCCTGTGGCTACTGATACTGGAAGAAGACGAACCGACAATGAGCTTGCAAAAAACTTCAATATTTCAACGGTCGCTCGTCCTGCCTTAACTATTAGCTGAAATATTTGCTTATAATTTTCATCTGCTCGCTTATATCAGATAAAATTTGCATAGAAAAAAGGTGTCAATTTTTTATCAGCATCTTTTGTAACAAAATTTAGAATGAAAAGTGAAAAAACCAAATTTTTTCGGTACAAGCCACAAGTTTTTCTTTCAATTCGTCCGCCGAAAACAGTCAATTTAAGTTTTTTATTATATTCAAGTTGATTTCATCATAAATTGAAAGAAAATGTATTATTGGTTCAATGTTTTTAAAACTCTCTTCGTCTATTTTGTTTATTTTGTGAGATTTAAATGTAGATTGGCATCTTATTTTCTTATTCTTGGAAGTACGTAAATAATTAGTTTTCAAACAATAAAACAGTGAACTGATTACTATGAATTCCATCATTAATACCAAAAAACCCAATGTGATTTACTTGTCTTCCAAAAGCAGCATTCGGATCAATCAGATTTTAGCAGTGCTTTGAGGGGCTGCACTATTGAAATAATAGTCGAAGACACTGAAATGGGCGTCACAGTTCCCGTTGTCATCGACGATGAACAGTCCTCGGAGGACTTGGACTGCACTTGTTGCACCTCTAAATACTCACAAAACTGTCCCAACCCTCAGTGTCAGTTTTACTATTCTCATTATCAACAAATCGATATAGCCCCAACGTTGGCAGATCCTGAGACATTCGAAGACAGTCTGGATCTCGTATTCGCCCGCAGTCCGGGGTCTATAACCGAATCGATTTCGATTCCTGGACCAAGCGAAAGGCGTGAGTCGGGCAGCATGGAGATCATGCAAGGTTTCAGGGCACGCAAGTGCTCCATGCTGCAGGTTCCGCAGCCGCACTTAGACGAGCGGGTGGTGAGTCTATGGGTAAACGTGATTTAGCTTTAGTTTCCGTTGCTTAAAAAAGTCGACAGATATGACCAATGGTCAATCTAGCAAAAAGTGAACGCAATTGTTTTTTTTTCTTACATTTTGTTTGCATTTAATTTTGGTTATTTAGTGTTGCAGTCTATAACTGTGAATGCGTTTTGTAAACTTTTTAGACGGTTATTGACTGTGTGACCTGACCCCCCAGATAATTGTTAAATTTTATTTATCCCATTTGAACGTGCTAGATGTTTCACTATTAGTTGAATATCTTTTCCTTAAGCGCGTGCTCCTAATTTCATTTCCATAACATAACGAACGTCAAGTGTTCGCTTTTTCGCAAATATTTATGTCAATAAACTCCCGCTCTGAAAGCAGAACTGATTTCTGTTGAAAAAAAAAACAGAAAAAATGAAGAAAAAAAACTAACGACAGATCTTCGAACTGGTTGATAATTGGTAAGAAACAACTAAACGAGTAATGAAACCAAATTACGTTTTACGGACAAAATTCCTATGAGTTCTTTTTTTAATGGACCATCGAATTTGGGTACCTTACTTGAAACTTTGATACTGAATATGGGTGTTTTAGCATTTCTTAAAACTTTTTTCCACGCGCAAATTCAGGATCTAATAAGTCATCGTACAGTATCCAGTAATTTTACGCTGAAGCCGGTAGCGGGACGTGGAAAGTAAACGACCGCCCACCTAACCTGGTTTTTTTTAATCGTGGAATTTTCGACTTTTTTAAAATATACATTCGTTATAGACCAGAAATTTTTTTACTAACTTTAAGATCGTATTGTCTGGAGCTCAAAGGTAAGAACTTCCACCTGTAATTTAATTCTTGAAAATATGAAGATTTGAAAATTTGGAATTTAACCAATTTGGGATAATTAACGCGCAAATATTTGCGTTCTGATAACACACGCAATAGGCGGCTTAATACATTCCAAAATAAATCGAAGCCTACCACTTAGTTTTATAAAAAAAAAACGCTAAATACACCCTTTCTTTTAACATGGCTTGTGAGGAGATAGAAAGAACAAAAAATTGATATTTTTTTTTCATTTTTTCTTGAATTATTTAACCAGGAAAAATTTAAATTGACCTGAAAGTGCAGTCGGAAGAATCAGAATTATACCCTGAATTACAAACAATTCTTTTGCTCCAATATGAGCTCGCGCTCATCATAATCAATATTACAAAACAAGGTTAGCTGGTTAAAATGCAAATTGCACAGAACGTTCCGACCATAGTCTTTAGAAAACTACGGTTTAGAAAGTTTTTTTTTCAGTTCAGTGCAGTTTTTCTGCTTGGTGTGATAAAACGATCTGATGTAAAAACATAATTTAGGCGTATTAGACAGTCATAGTAGCATAGGCAAATGGGAGAAAAATTTTTTCTTGAAAAAAAAGCACAAAAAACTTAAAAAAATCATTAAATTTAAAAAAAAAAGATTTTTTGGGCAAATTTTCAAAATTTTTGAAGTTTTGGTTCCCAAAATGAAGCTAAAAACTCCAAAAGCTAGTTTACCTGCTTAAAATCGAATTATTTGCTGACATTCGAACTTGTTGTGAATAAGGCATAATTAGGCATTTCAGCTGTTGTAATGCTGCTCGCTTGCCTCATTGGCTCAAATTGAGACAAAAAATCAAAAATTTGAAGCCGATTTTTCACGGCCCTTTCTAAGGTGGACACGAATTAATGTCGATGACACTTTTATAATGTGGTTTAAATCAAGAATGATAGGGTTTTCAATAAGATATATAACTCAACCCTTTCCGATGGATAATTGTGATACCTTACTTTGCGTGAAAACAAAAAGAAAAAAACTAAAACACACCCGAATACAAAGTACCTGCCCATTTTCAATGGTTAGAAAAAACCCTTGCTTTAAAAACGAAATTGAAATCAAATTTCTTAGTTAAAAAAAAATTTGCATTGGGGTTTTTCTCAATTCATAAGAAAGATCAAAAATAGTTTATTGTGAAATTTATGCTGAAATTAGGAAACTTTTAATTTTAAAAAACAAAATATGAAAACGAAAAGCGCCATCATTTTGACAAGCTTGGGATTGAAATCAATATAAAGCAATTTTTAACAGACAAAATACACCATAGAAATTGATTTATGGTAGCCCATTTGGAAACGAGAAGCAATTTAAAATGGAATAAATGAACTCTTACGGTAGAAAAGAATTCGATTTTTTTTGCATAAAAAAATGGATTCAAATTGATTTTTACAAAGTCATGAAATTCATCAAAATTCAACAAATTTAATTGAAGTTTACTTTTATTTGTTTCGAAGCATGAGCAAGTTTGTGTACTAAAACTAAAACGAACAAGAGTCACTCGAGGAGAGTTTTTTGCCGCAAACTATTGCGTTTAAGGTATTCAAACTGTGCTAAAAGTTCCCTTGGTAATGAGAAACACGACAATGCAAAATTTTTTCAAATTTCATTTTCATTATTAGTGTTCTACTCTCATTTTTGTTAGCCAAATATTGTATAAAAGCTTCAAAATACAAAAAAAATTGTTTTAACTGCTGAAAATTTGGATATTACTTGCCCTCAAATAACGATAAGTCAATTGAAAAGCTTAATATTTTTCCCCACTATTTCTCGTTTGTTTGATAGTCTGGAGAATTTGAATACAATCTGTATATAATCTGAATAAAATGAGTATACAAAAAAGTATCTGAAACTGTATTTTTTAGGTATCTGCTACATTATCTGAATGAAGCTGACTGTAATTTTATTCTTGTCAGTAGGGATAGGTTTTCGTAAGACCATTTTATCTTGCCACCAGCGAAAACAAAATGACGCAATTTTTTTTAAAAAAAATAATAACTTCTCATGCATTTTTAAGAACATTGTCAGAACTTTCGGTGCTACTTGCACAGCAACCGGCTATCCTTGCTCTTGTGTGAAATTATATGAGAAGTACTTTTCGTGCATGGAGGTCAGACGAGTGTTGTATCATGAGAGAAATATCATTAGACAGTCTGAGACGTCTGTCATAGCATTATTTTAAAAATGGCTGTTAGGTCACAAGAGACAACCCTCGTTACCTCGGAGCAAAATCAGTAATAATTCAATTATGATTCAGCGAAAACACGGCTCTGTCATAGCTATGTGTCAGCTCTTTTTTTGGCCTAGATCAGAGATAAAAAACAAAAACATTAGAACTGATTCATCGAAAAGTCAGAATTAATGATCTGTTTAAAAAGGGCAAAACAGGACATCAATCCGGGCAAATGTTACAAAATAAATGACAGTTGGTTATTGTTACATCCCTTTTTCCAATTTTTTACATCGATTACGGTCATGAAAATATCACCTAACATGTCTTCCTTCAGTGATGCCGAACATTTGAATGAATTGGAGGCGCAATAAATTTAAATCTAGTAAAAGGCTATTTTCGCTCAATCAGATGCAGTAAAAAAACGAGTACTTAGAAGGAAACATGAATGAATTTGTAAATTGCGACTTGAGCAGCCTAGATTTTTAATGTCCGCCAGGCACGAACAAATCTGTTCTTTGAGCTCAATTCAAATATAGTGTATGTAAATTGTATTGTGGCTTAGATGAATTAGGTTTGTGGTTCCAGCTAATTGAGATCATGTTTAGATACGCATTTTGCTTGCGTTTAAAAATTGGGCTGAAAGTTTTTACACTGAATGCCAAAATGTTTTCTGAAACTTTAGTCTAAAAACTCGATGTCTGGTTTGTTTTTCAAATATAAAGTGGACTAACTGAATCAATTTTTTTTAGTGTAATCGCTGTTTTATGCTTAATGTTTTGTTGTCTTTGATGTTTTATGAACTTTGTTGCTGAGAATTTGAAAGATTTGCTTACTTTTACGCGACAAGCATGGATCGAGACAGCAGTTCAGATTACTCCGAGGTTTTCTTCAGTTTGCTTTTTTATCATTTCCGTTGACCGCAAATAACAATCATAAATAGCAAACATTGTAGAGTCAACCTTTGAAATGTGGCTGAGATGTGTTTAGCTGAGAGAGCGTCTTCCATCGAAGCTCCCCCCTAGCACAACTGTTGTAGAGGATTTGCCCTGCGAGCCCCCACCCTCCAGTGCGTTGAATCAGCGAAGGCGGGCCACTGCTGGGTTATCACAGGTGCGAACTTTAGTCCCTTAACTCCGTGTGAATCGAAACTTGAATCACTCATCAGAGCAAAGTTAACAAAATTTGATGAAATTATCCAGAAAACAGGTGCTATTACTGATAATTTATTGGATAAAATTTCCTTAATGCTTCCCAATTTGTCAACAAAACAATTTTTTGATGTTTTAAGTTGTATTTTCCTTTTCAGGCGCCCAAAGTGGACAGTGACTTAGAAGACAAAATGGACAGGTACCAAAAAGTTTGTTCTCAAAGCTATTTGTAGCCAATTGCTACAAAATTTTTTTTATTAATTATTGAAAAATTTCGATTTAAGAACTACAGCTTAATTTTCTAGCCTAACCAACACTCCTGCTATGGTGCGTCGCTTCGCTCTCACCAAACAAACATCGACGACCACCAAATCAACAACGAGCCCCCAAGACACACCAGAGGCCTCTGGATCGCCTCCCACTTACAACAACTCCCCCTCAAACTCGACAGTCATGTGCTCAACTGTCAAATGCTCACGTCCCAAATTGTCCCAACTGCGGGGTAACAACCGGGATCCTGACGATATCTCGTCTCCTGCCGAACCCCCGCCCTTTTTCTCGGACAAAATTGACCCTGAGAGGTGCGAAGATGTTCCAAGAGGGAGTGAGGGCCACGAGTTTGCCGAGGGTAGTGCTTTGGTGTTGGGCATAGGTCAACAGGAGATTGACCCCGCAGAAGTGACTCTTGCCGACATCCAGAGCAGAAGTTACCTCTATTGGAATGACACAGACAGTATAGGAGAGGCCGCTGCATATGAAAGTGAGGTTTACTTTTTTTTCGCAGCGGACATGTCTCATTATACGCTTTAGGCTCGTGTCTAAAATTATATATCTTTTTCAGCACTTTTTCTATTAGGTTATAGTGGTTCGAAAGTTGCCAAATTCGCCAATTCGGGATACTTAATGCGCGCTAATTGTAGCTTTTAAACAATAACTAAATACTCATCCAGAAACCATTCCTGTTTGAATTGAGGCGAGCTAATTAGATCAAAACTATGTTACTCTGTACACCAAAAATTTGTCTGGGAGAAAATTGAACAAAAAAAATATATATAACTTTTCAATTTTTTAGTGTATTTATTAGAACAAGGAAAACCGGTTGCTGTGCAAGTAGCACAGAGCGTTCGGAATATATTTTTCAAAACTACAATTTTTTTCAAGTTTCGTCGTCTTTTGTTTTTAGTGTGATGAGAGAATCAAAAAAGCCTAAAGTTTTGATAGAAAAAATTAAGGAAATTCGACAACAGTTTTTCTTATACTCAACAGTTTTTCACAACAGTATTTCTTATAAAGTTTTAAAAATTCAAAAAAAATTCAAAAACTCGAAATCTGCAAGTTTTTGCTGATTTTTTTTATTCGCTCTAAACTTAAATTCGCAAGAAGGCGCCTATTGACTTCTCGATAACTATTTTCACTCTATTTCCAAATGCGGTAGTTTCAAAAATTTAAAAAAAAACTAAGAGCGTTTTTAGAAAAAGTTTTTAATTTGTTTGTTTGCAAGTTGAAAATAAGAACTGTTTATCATATCACTTTTTGTTCCGACTACTGAAAATTGGGAACACAGTTGTATTTGCATGTGTTTCATCTTTTGGTTCTTTCTGTTTGCAAAATCAGATACCACAAATTATCAACGGAATGAATTGGATAAATATCGAATAAAAGCGTCTTCAGTTCTGATTTAAAGGACATCAATAATTTTCAAAAAATATCCAAAAAATGGTTAAATTGTTTTTATTTCTAGTTCAATTTCGAGCAAGTAAGGCAATCGAGAAACATTCGTTCAACCAAAAGTTAGTTTCTATAGGCCATTAGGTTAAAAAAACTGATTTTACAAAAAAGAAAACTAGTTTTGGGGGTATCATTCTGCGCTGCTTTGGCAGTACACAATTTTAAAAAATTAAAGTTTTTTTTTCAGAAAATTAGCATTATTCAAAAAATATTTTAAAAAATTAGGCAAATCTGGCAATCTTTGTCTCAATTTGAGTTGGTTTTATCAAAAGATTCATTCATAAAATCTTCTTGAATTTCGAAAAACTTAAATTATATAGTCGTTTTTCATTTGGTTTATGTAAACTCAGGGGCAAAATTAAGAGGTAGGAAGCATGGATGCGTGGTAGCAAAAGCGCATTTTGCGCTAAAAAATATTGATTTTGAGAAGAGAGCGAGTGCCAAAAACGCGACAAAAAGACCTCGGGAAATCAATTTGTTCACCCTAAAAAGTCTACATAATTTTCTCTTTTTTTGAAACTCTCCCCTCCAAGAAAATCTTTGATAGGCTCCTGTTTAAATTAGTCAACTGTTCTCAGCTCTCTTTTTTTATGTTATTTGTATTCATTTCAGATAAAAAGCAGAAAACTCCAATTTCCTGGAACATCTTCAAGAGTGGAAAAGTGAGTTTGAATCACTTAAATTGTTGCTTAAATTAAAAAAAAAAATCTTTTTTGTTCGGAAAATCGATTCGGTCTACCTAAATGTTCGACAAAACTTCCGAAATTGTGAAAAATACTTGAAAATGCCGAATATTTTGCTCGAGCGTGATGTGATTTTGACAATGTTTTCAACATATGCATTGATCGATCTTGCGAAATTATAACTGAGTCTAAGAATAAAGCGACCGTGTTTAGAAACAGACGTCAGAACAAGCGGAGTTCCAGCTTACGTTGGATACACTCAAAGTGGTACCCATAGACCACCACCTCATCCATCTGCGGGTGAGAAGAAGCGATAGATCTTAATAGCTCGCCCCTCTATTGAAAATAAAACTGTACCTGATTTCTGAACAGCCAAACATGAACACGTTAGGCTCCTGCTGGAATAAAAATGAAGAGCTTGATTTAGAAAAAATCATACTTTTTTTGCAAGGAACTAAATAATATAAAATTTAGGTTGCAAAGTAATATATCGATTGCGTTCTCTTTTTTCAGTGTTTGACAACAGTTGCTGCTGATGGTGATTTTGATAAATTAAGTTTTTAGTTTCGAAAGCGGATTTATAATTTTAGTTTTCATAGCAGAATGAAAACCTTGCTTATTGATTCAGTTTGCCCAAATTGTGTTAATTTTATCGAAAAAGTTATAATTATGAAAGATTTCTTGAGATTCAAAAAAGGTTAAGAATTGTTAATTTATGTTGTCGTATTTTTTTATGCTCGTTTGGGTTTTTCAATACTACAAGAGAATTTTTCTAACTTCTGATTTGTAACTCGCAATAAACAATTTGTGTTTTTAGGAGTTAAACTTAATCAAATTTCATCTTAACAGGACAAGACGTGGCCGGAGGTTATTGCTGACGTAAACCCCAGGGCAGCGAGGAACAGCAGCCAGTCGAGTGTGGGGGAGGACGAAAAGAAAAGGAGGGATGTCGTGTGGGAATTGTTCACGGCCGAACTAAACTATCTCGTGGATCACCTTCTCGTCATGTCAAATGTAAGCAAGCCAAAAAAGTGAAAGTGTATAAAGTTTTTCAAAATCGTAAAATATAACGAACAAGGAACATTGCAAAAATCCCACGTTCAACCTATTCGTTGTCAGGTCAAAGCCTTAGTTATTTAGCTACTTCATCACTGCTTCCTTGATTTAAAACCGGATTTTTTCACACTTTTGCAGGTCTTCCTGGAACCCCTAAAAGAGTCTCAGTGCGAAGGATTTCTTCTCAATATGGAACCAGTCAAAATATTCGCCAACCTAGAAGACCTCTGCAAGGTAAGAACCACTTGATTTTCCAGCTTCACACCTGTTTTGTCATAACATGTTCATGCTCCTTTAATTGTATTCAGCATGTGGTTTTTTTCAGGTCACTTCGGTTTTCTGCTCCGAGATGCACCACTACATATTCCGAGCACCTCCCATATTTGGCAGTGCCTACGGAATATCCAAAGTGTTCCACAAGGTTACTAGAATTCTCAACAGTTTAATTGTTAATTTTCATTTACAGGAAGCTCGAAACTTCTAGCCCAATTTCGGTTGTTGCGGTTAAACTGCAGATACCAAAAATCAAATGAAGTGGGAAGAATCTGTTCGTTGAGGCTCGAAAAAAACGGCTGCAAACATTAAGCTTGATAATATGTTTACACTTGTCTAAAATAACAATTTAAAATTAATATTGTTAATTCAGCTAACTGAAATTAATATAAAAAGGACTGGTCTTCTCAAAACAATTTGCCCCGCGTGAAAAAAAAAACGATCAAAATAATTTAAAGCAAAAAAAGTTTTCAGTTTTGTAAATTTTATTGTTTATTCAATTCGGTAATTAAGTGATAACTTGATAATTTCTGCTGAAATATTTCACTTAACATGTAAACTTGGAACGTTGAAAGGTGTATGCTCTCTTTACTTTCTGTTCAGTTTGAGCACCAAATCTGTCCCTCCTATCAACGCTACTGCATGAACTACTCCAACGCCCTCTCCTACATGGAACACCAGCTGAGAGGAAATGTGCCCTGGGAAATGTTTGTGCGCCACTGCGAAAGGGATTCCAGGTAGGGCAATCAACAGAAAGGGATCCAAGACAGACAAACCTGCATGTAGCAAACCTGCAAGTAGCAAACCTGCAAGTAGCAAGCGCGGGTCATACTCGTTTTTAATCAGAGCTGGAATTCGTCAAAGAAAACGGGGCCTTATGCACTAAACGGCCCAAAATCATTATCTCTACATCTCTTGAACTGAAATTAATGTGGTTGAATTTGATTGGCTAATTAGCCAACAAGTTTCATCGACATTTATTGCCATTTCAAATGAAATAATTCTGCCATTTCAACCAGATAAAATTTTTGTTTTGTCAAGCCATTTTATTAAGTTTTTCTTGTCTGGGTTACTTTTCACAAGTAACTCAAAGTTAGTTTGCTTATTTTACAAAATTCCATCTTTTCGGAAGTTTCGGCTGATGTTTTTATCTGCTGGAAAGGTTGATCGGAATGCCTGCCCGGGTTGAAGTCCCACCGTTAATTATCGCTTTTTCTGTAGTATCCCAGTGATCGCTATTTTCCAGCGCTGATTCATGTATAATTCAGAGTTTGTTGCATTGATAAACCTTCGATTTTCAGAGTTATTTCGGTAATGATTCCATAGAAAATCATCGCTAAAACTTATAGCAGATTAGCTCTTTAGCAGATTAGCTCTTTAGATTTAGTTGGTTTAAAGATTGATAGCATAGAGGTAGAATACAGGGCTCTAAAGCTCAAGATAAGGGAATAGAACACCTGTTAGAGCACTATTTTTTTCATCATTTTGATAAATTTTTTATCGCTGTTTCATCTCTGAATATAAGCCAAATTAGCGATATTTATCGATAAAATTTGCTATTGTGGCAATGAACATCGATACTTCATCGATGGCGATCGCTGTTTTTTTCCCCTTTTTATCGCTAATTTTCAATGTGAGCTCAACCCATTTGACCGTCTAATTGAATTTGATTGGCTAAAATTACCCAATTAAATTCGATCGTATAATTTCCAGCTTACGATGTAGAAAATTTGATTTTGGGCCGTTCGATGCATAAGATCCCGAAAACGTATTGGCTCATCATGAATGAGTCGATAATTGACTGGTACGGTGTATTTGATTATACCTGTTGCATATTTCGTTCCGTTTAGTGAATTAGTACAAGTATTGTGTAGCTCGAACAACTTAAAAGATTTAATTGCTAAAAATGAGATAATAGTCTCGTGCTGGCAATTTGAGAGACATTTTTCGAAATGGTATGCAGTGGGAGAGATCTTTGAAAAGGATAAAAAAGTGCAATATATTGATTTCTCGCATTATAATCTAACCATCCTAAATAAAGCAGCAAACTTCTGGTACCATAATTCGATTTTTTAACCTAGGTGCAAACGACTGAAGTTGACGGACCTTCTGGTGGCCCCCATGCAACACTTGACAAAATACCCTCTGCTGCTGAAGACTATCAGAAAGAAGACATTCGACCACAGGGAGCGCAAACTGCTACAGGACGCCATCTCAAACGTCGAGGCAGCCATTAGTCAGTCCAAATTAGTTATCATAACTTCAAAAGAATAAGAAAAAAATTAGTCGCTTGAAAATTTAAAATTATCAATAAATAGTTCATCCAGCGAAACCCTGTTTAAGCGCAATTTTTTTTCGCTCGGCTTTGGAAGCGCTCAGACAGTATAAAAAGACCTAATTGTAAAGGAGGTCTCAAAACAACTTTGTTTTTGAAAGTGAACAAATCAAAACATGTTCAGAAACAAAATTTGCATGAAGTTAAAACTGAAAAATATTTCGAAATAGTAGCAATAATCACTATTTGAGTTATCGCATGTCTTACAATTTTATCGAAAGTATTCATGAACTAGTCGGACTGAAATGGGTGTTTGTTTCAGAGAGCGTCGAAGGTCAAGTGAAGTGGCTGAAGAATTTCGAGAGACTGCAGGAGCTGTCTAAACAGATCCAGTGGTTTTCAGTCCTCGAACAGGAGCCGAGGCCACACCTCCCAGAGGTCAGTTGAGTACAACTTTCAACAGTAGACCCATTTTTGCGATCAACTTCACGAGACATCAAAGAACTGATTATACAAACTTCTAAAAAAAAGTTTGAAATCAGAAAAAAAATCATAAATTATATGCATTCGAATCCGTCTGCTACAGCAGCCATTTTAATAGAAATTATCGAATTCTTGAATAAATTATCTGCACCAACTGATTTGCAAATATCGGCAGATGACATTCCATAACTTTTTTCTCCTCAAAACTTATTCAATTGAGTTGATCAGAAGATGACAGTCCATAACTTTTTTCTCTTCAAAACTTACTAGTTTTGAGTTACTAAAAGTTGAAACTGTCTGATTTTATTTTAGTCATTGAGGCAGAGAATTCGAGAAGGTTCTATGGAAAGGATCATTGCAAGTCCGCTTCGAAATCTACGATACGAAGGCCAATTGTCCATGCTGGGTAAAATTAAATATCCTTCTATCTCTTGATTCTTCCAATCTTCAAAGTTTATTGCTCCATCCATTTAAAAGAGGAACTGTGTATTCGGCTGTGTTTTAGTTGTTGTAAGAGTCGATAAACGTAGTTCAGTCTCTTCCATAGGTCGCCGTGACTTTTTTTTTTCAGGAAAACACTTGAAATCTGTTGAGGCTCAAATTTACTTTTTCGCGGTTTGATATTTGATTTCATTTTAAATTCAGTTAGTAGAAGTAGTAGTAGTTGAGGCTTCTGAGACTTGGTTCTCAGGGGTTGTAAGACCCGTTTTTGTTGTTAGTCATCGAGTTATTTTCTCATATATAAACAAAGCTTAATCGAGTTTCTTCCAGTTATTGCATTAAGAGCATTTGCAGATGTTTCTCAAAGTGCACTTATTCAAATAAAAAATATTTCACGAAAAAGATTCAGTGAAGTTGGCCGATGTTGTTTTTGTTTATTTCATTTCCGTATTTCGTATTTGTCGAAACTTTTGATAATTAAATTGTAGAGAAGTTTGGTTCGATGGAAATAATTTTCGCCTGATTTTGATAGTCTTTTCAGACTAACGTTGTGTTCTTCTCTACTGAATTGTCTAATTTTGTCACCATGAGAACTTCGAAAATATCTGGAAAGTCGTATTGGAATTTAATAGTTATAGATAAGGAAGCAAATCGTTTTTTTCAAGATACAAACTCAAATGCAAAAATTGATTATAACTAATTGTTCCGACTTTCGATACGAAAGTAACGGAATATTTGTGCTCGGGGTGGGTTTTTTTTCTTCAGACAAATTTTGACTTTTAAACTAGCCATTTTTGACGGAATTTTTTTAAATCATTCAAAAGGTATTGTTGTCCTGAGCTTAAATTTGAAAAGATATTTTACCTGTGATCATTTTTCGTAAAGTTATGGGGGTTAAAAGATTGTCATTTTGACCAATTTGGGACAATTAACGTGCGATATAATTCGCGCTAGTAACGCGTTAGCGGAGATTTAATCCGTCTTAGAAATCGTTCCAATTTGGTTAAAAGAAGTTTATTTGCCATAATTGATTTGTTACATGGAGCGAAATCTTTTGTTTTGTACTTTATATGGCGTGTGTGGAGATGGTTTTCATAAATTTGCTTTTCAAATTTTAGAAAAAAAAATTTTCGTTTTATTTCATTTCATTTAATTTTTTTAAATGTTTTTTATGTTATTACTGCTCCATACACGTTAAAAGGCAGTCGGAACTTTCAGGGCTTCTTCCTGATACGATCAGTCTTGTTATTTTTGAACCTAATTGCGGGTAGTTAACGCGCGATTTATCTTTTGTTTTTTTTTACGCATAAAAAGATTTTAATCGGTCATAGAAATCATTACAAACTGAATTGAATCTTGCTAGCTGATATTTTCGATACTTAGATTTTAGCTTAATCATTACTCGCTGCTTTACATAGCATGTGGGTTGATGATTTTTGCAAGAAACTCTAAAAAAAACTTGAAACTTCTTTCAAAGTTTCATCCATTTTTCTAAAGAGAACACTACGCAATAGACAATAGAGTTTTGCTCAGATACGAGCTTTCTTCTTATGAAATCTCTTTTTTAGCTATTACCAATTTACGATTTATATGAAAAAAAGCAAACTTAAGACGAACGATTTTTCTCTATAAACAACTTTTGTAATAATATGAAAGGGCAGTAGGTGCTTATCAAAATAAATTTATTAGTTGTTTCAAAATGTCATGTAAGAATTAATGAGCTTATGTTTGTTGCTAAATTTCATTTCGTGCATCAAATAAACACGGAAAACACTTGAAATCTGTTGAGGCTCAAATTTACTTTTTCGCGCTTTGATATTTAATTTCATTTTAAATTCAGTTAGTAGAAGTAGTAGCAGTTGAGGCTTGGTTCTCAGGGGTTGTAAGACCCGTTTTTGTGGTTAGTCATCGAGTTAATTTTCTCATATATAAACAAAGCTTAATCGAGTTTTTTCCAGTTATTGCATTAAGAGCATTTGCAGATGTTTCTCAAAGTGCACTTATTCACATAAAAGATATTTCACGAAAAAGATTCAGTGAAGTTGGCTGATGTTGTTTTTGTTTATTTCATTTCCGTATTTCTTATTTGTCGAAACTTTTGATAAATAAATTGTAGAGAAGTTTGGTTCGATAGAAATAATTTTTGCCTGATTTTGATAGTCTTTTCAGACTAACGTTGTGTTCTTCTCTACTGAATTGTCTAATTTTGTCACCATGAGAACTTTGAAAATATCTGGAAACTCTTATTGGAATTTAATAGTTGTAGATAAGGAAGCAAATTGTTTTTTTTCAAGATACAAACTCAAATGCAAAGATTGATTATAACTAATTGTTCCGACTTTCGATACGAAAATAACGGAATATTTGTGCTCGGGGTGGGTTTTTTTTCTTCAGACAAATTTTGACTTTTAAACTAGCCATTTTTGACGGAATTTTTTTAAAATCAGTCAAAAAGTATTGTTTTCATGAGCTTAAATTTGAAAAGATATTTTACCTGTGATCATTTTTCGTAAAGTTATGGGGGTTTAAAGATTGCCATTTTGACCAATTTGGGACAATTAACGTGCGATATAATTCGCGCTATTAACGTGTAAGCGGAGATTTAATCCGTCTGAGAAATCGTTCCAATTTGGTTAAAAGAAGTTTATTTGCCATGATTGATTTGTTACAAGGAGCGAAATTTTTTGTTTTGTACTTTATATGGCGTGTGGGGAGATGGTTTTCAAAAAACAAATTTTCAAATTTTAGAAAAAAAAATTTTCGTTTTATTTTATTTAATTTAATTTTTTTAAATTTTTTTTATGTTATTACTGCTCCATACACGTTAAAAGGCAGTCGGAAATTTCAGGGCTTCTTCCTGATACGAGCAGTCTTGTTATTCATGAACCTAATTGCGGGTAGTTAACGCGCGATTTATCTTTTGTTTTTTTTTACGCATAAAAGGATTTTAATCGGTCATAGAAATCATTCCAAACTGAATTGAATCATGCTAGTTGATATTTTCGATACTTAGATTTTAGCTTAATTATTACTCGCTGCTTTACATAGCGTGTGGTTTGGTGATTTTTGCAAGAAACTCTAAAAAAAACTTGAATTTTCTTTCAAAGTTTCATCCATTTTTCTAAAGAGAACACAACGCAATAGACAATAGAGTTTTGCTCAGATACGAGCTTTCTTCTTATGAATTCTCTTTTTTAGCTATTACCAATTTACGATTTATATGAAAAAAAGCAAGCTTAAGACGAACGATTTTTCTCCATAAACAACTTTTGTAATTATATGAACGGGCAGTAGGTGCTTATCAAAATAAATTTATTAGTTGTTTCAAAATGTCATGTAAGAATTAATGAGCTTATGTTTGTTCCTAAATTTCATTTCGTGCATCAAATAAACACGGAAAACACTTGAAATCTGTTGAGGCTCAAATTTGCTTTTTCGCGCTTTCATATTTAATTTCATTTTAAATTCAGTTAGTAGAAGTAGTAGTAGTTGAGGCTTCTGAGACTTGGTTCTCAGGGGTCGTAAGACCCGTTTTTTTTGTTAGTCATCGAGTTATTTTTCTCATATATAAGCAAAGCTTAATCGAGTTTTTTCCAGTTATTGCATTAAGAGCATTTGCAGATGTTTCTCAAAGTGCACTTATTCAAATAAAAGACAATTCACGAAAAATATTAAGTAAAGTAGGCTGATGTTGTTTTTGTTTATTTCATTTCCGTATTTCGTATTTGTCGAAACTTTTGATAATTAAATTGTAGAGAAGTTTGGTTCGATAGAAATAATTTTCGCCTGATTTTGATAGTCTTTTCAGACTAACGTTGTGTTCTTCTCTACTGAATTGTCTAATTTTGTCACCATGAGAACTTTGAAAATATCTGGAAAGTCGTATTGGAATTTAATAGTTATAGATAAGGAAGCAAATTGTTTTTTTCAAGATACAAATTCAAATGCAAAAATTGATTATAACTAATTGTTCCGACTTTCGATACGAAAGTAACGGAATATTTGTGCTCGGGGTGGGTTTTTTTTTCTTCAGACAAATTTCGACTTTTTAATTAGCCAATTTTGACGGAATTTTTTTTAAAATCATTCAAAAGGTATTGTTGTCTTGAGTAAAGTTATGAGGGTTTAAAGATTGCCATTTTGGCCATTTTGACCAATTTGGGACAATTAACGCGCGATATAATTCGCGCTATTAACGCGTAAGCGGAGATTTAATCCGTCTTATAAATCGTTCCAAATTGGTTGAACGAAGCTTATTTGCCATAATTGATGTGTTACAAGGAACGAAAACTGTCTTTTTGTACTTTATATGGCGTGTGGGAGGATGATTTTCATAAAAAAATTTCATATAATGTTTTTATGTTATTACTGCTGCTCCATAAAGCTTCAAAAGCAGTCGGAACATTCAGGGCTTCGCCCTGATAGGAGCAGTCTTGTTGTTCTTTGTAATCATTCAATGAGGAGAAGATTTAACTTGCCGCATTTTTTGTACTTGATCCAATTTCACAAGGTTTGTTTCGTTTTATAGCCAAGCCGGTGATTTATATGTGATGTTGAGAACAATGTAGGCAGTGGAGGAATGTTCAAATTCCTTTGTTGAAAAGAAGGCAAACTCCATATCCAACAGCGAAAGTTAAAATTTCAGGAAAAACAAGATCGACTACTTGTTTCGAAAATAAATTTTAACATCAGAAATTCCACCAAATAAAAAAAATTACCTATTGATCCAGTTTTCTCGAATTGGCTTAATTTATCAAAAAAAATCCAATCATCAATTCTTCTAAAAATTCAAAACGCTTAACGGGCTTTTATTTTTTTCTTTGAAGAAAGCTTAAAATATTCTCACAAACAAATTATGCAAGTTTGGTTTTCGAAAAAAATGTGTAAAAAGTATATCAAAAACTGAAGCGTCCAGATCCATTATAATTGATTATGATGGATCTTGAAAATTTTTTGAACAGTTTTGTCTAAAATTCTCAAAACTTGACTGTTGCTTTTGGCGTAATTACTGTGGCTGAGAAAACTGTTTTTGTTTTCAAAATTTTTCTTCACATTTTTTTCATATACATTTGTGCTTTGTTTTGCTTCATTTTAGAGTGGGGTTAATTACTGAACGAACTTCTAAACAGTTTGATCCCCCAAGAGTTTACCACCTTCTCGCTCACCCATTCCCTCTCACGCGCCGTTTAAAACACCACCCCAGGGGTTTGTGGGAGTAAGTGAAATAGTGTGTAAGTGGGGGAGAGGGCATGGAGTCGGAAGGTCGGAAGGGTGTGTGTGTGGTGGATTGGAAAGGGTGGAGGCGTGAAAGTAACGGCGGATGTCGAACGTTGCGTGGGGGTGGGGTTTGTACACAGGTATGAACATGTTCGTTCGGATTCGTGTTTTGCGTGAACAACTCCCATTTAGAAGCTGAAAGATGATTTTTCATGATTTTTATGAACGAAAAATAGCGATGTTATGCTAAAATTGAAACCAGAAATGGATTATAATCGATTTTTAGTGAATTAAATTGGGGTTTTTTATTTTGAAAACTTTGTATTAAAATCCCCTAAAAATTTATTTTGTTGGTTGAATGGGTCAAAAAAAGTTGAGAATATGGGTCTAGCTTTTTGCCGAAACAACCAAATATAATCGATTATTTCCAATGAAACTCTAATGCGGGTCTGCCATGAGACGAGCAGTTTTGTTGTAATCTAGCGACAAAAAATACCTCTGCCCACAAACTACTCCGGCTGAAAATACAAGGCTGCTGGAATCGAAGCAAGAGAACTTGTTCAAGGGATGCTTGAAAGATGCCCATTATCACTCAATAGCTGAACTTGCTTCTAGAATTAGTTTTTAAAATATCTTCCATGTTTCAAATTCCAAAAAGAGTATTGAGCATCTTGAGACGCCAGAAAATTTTAAAATTTGAATTGAGGAATTCTTCACGCTTATTTGTTTTCTTTTTAAGAGCAATTTTCGTTTTTTTTATCAAACTAAAAATTGAACTAAACTGCATTTAAAGAAAACTGATATTTTCCACCAAAGCAGCCGAAATACGAAAAGACTTTGATGCTGACACCAATCACAAATAACTAATAGAGGCATCCAATGAAGGCTAATATTTTTCAGTATTTGTCAAGCAATTGAAAATTGATAGACCATCTATAACTGATCACAGCAATATAACGACCGGACTTATGAATGACTTTATCTAAAAGAAACACGCAAAAAGGTGGATTCGGTTAACGCAGAAGTTTTTTCCGGTTGTTATATATACGGATGTTTTTTCGAATTTCAAAAAAAAAATAAACAAGTTTTGCAACTTGCAAATTATGTTATTTTGCAAAAAAAACTTGAAAATAAATTTGAAAAAAAAAAATTAATAATCTTTTTAGAAAATAGTTTTGTTTTGAAATACTTTCTCTAACCACTGTGGTCAGAACACCCTTCAATACTTGTTCAGCAGTTGGCTCAATTTGTTTTTTATTGTTCCGTCTTTCGACCTGGATATCTTCGTGGCTGCTTCTATGTTGTGATCTGTTTCTGATTTTCATCAAAATTTGACTGAATTGTACTCGAAAGTTTTCATTGCTAATTACAATTTTTTCAAGAGTGAGTTTTCCCTAAATCATACGTTTTCAGGGTTACCCTGGTCATAGACGGAACCATAGATGGTAATCGCTGCGATACCTATGAATTAGCGGTAATTTTTCCTGAAAACTCAACCCAGGTTTGCTAAGCTTGTAAAGCAGGTTGCTGCAAGGAACCGGGAAGCCCTAAATTTATCGAAAGAGCGAACTTGAAGAAACAACGTTTGAGCATGGTTGGTTGTTTATCTATCAGAAACTTATTTATTTGTTTCAGAAAACACGAAACACATTCCAGCCTATTTGTTTCTCTTTGACGATATGCTGCTAGTCACAAAACTGAGGAAAGTTAAAAAGGTAAAAACATTTAACCCTTGATTCGGAAATGCATTTGTGTGATCAACCATTTTGATTGAATTGGAAAACAACTCTTGATCAGGTTAAATTGTGGTGGAAATTTATCTGAGTTGTTATTGTTCCGACTTTTTTACGCCTAGTGATAAATAAGCTATTATAAATAAGAAAAGAAGGCGTCGCAAAAGAAAAGTATTTTACAGTCTTCTCATACGGCTAAAAAGATTATACGGTTGCTAATTCGCGTCCTTTTCCACTTTTCTTCTAATTGCATAATTCGATTTATAGGGCAGTTACAGTGATGATGATCCACCCTTGTCAGCCAGCAGTTCGGACCCATTCCACCGACGATCGATAGGGGGCAAATATGCAAACAGGTAAACTTTTTCAGCGTTGGCTTAAGATGATCTGTGCACGGGCTTCTGAAAGTATTGATATCGGGGTTGATATCCTTTTTTATGTATAGAGGGGTTTGTTTTTGGTTTAAGCTTTTGTTGAACTTTTCGCGCATTTTTTTTTGCTGTTTTGACATTTAAAGATAGCGACAAATTTCTTAACGCTGGTGATACTTGTATATTAGACCAAGTTAGGCAATCAATTTCATAGCTTTTGGCGACCTTTTTATTTGAGCAATAAGTGAACTATAATTATTGGAAGCTCGATTCTATAAAATGAAACAAAATCTAGTAATAATAAAGTGTGTATACAGGGGCGGATCTAGGATTTTATAGGAAAAGGAGGCGGATTTGTTAAAAATGCTCGAAAACTTTATCGTTCTTTTTTATATAGACAAAATTGAAGTCTCAGTTATTCGACATGACTAGAAAAACCCTGCTCTGCCCAATGATTCTATGATTTTTGAACAATCAGTCCAAAAAAGGATTTTTTAGGCACTTTTTGGAAAATATTGACCAGAAAATATCTTTTTTTCTTTTTTTTTGTTGGCGCGCAGTCCCACCTCAACTTTGATATATATCGGAGCCAAAGGCATCCTCAGAATATTTTTGGGCTCGGTCAGCCAAAATTAGATCTCTTAAATTAAAACAAAAGGAGGAACCTTTCGGGTCGGCAGGTGGTCCAATCCCTGAGGAGGAGGGAGGATGGAACATCCGTTCCTTCGCCGCCCTTGAATCCGCCCCGAATAGCGTGTTTAGCCAAAATCTGGAGCGATTCCGGGTTGACCAAAAATGCTTATCTTACAATATCCATATATGAAAAAAATGCTTATCCTACAATTTCCTACAGTTTCATAGATTCAGAAAATTGTAAGAAAACTCTAGGATAAGCATTTTTTCATATATGGAAATTGTATAATAAACATTTTTTTCATATATATAGAAATTGTGAGATAAGCATTTTTTCATATATGGAAATTGTAGGATAAGCATTTTTGGTCAACCCGCGATCGCTCTAGATTTTGGCTAAACACGCTATCAGGTGCTTCCTCTAATCAAAGTTGGAATTTTTTTTCTTTCTTTTTATTCTTCGAATTAGTTTTACCCTCATAGCCAGATGAAATTTTTACTAATTCTACATCCATCGTTATTTCAGCAAAATTGTTCTTAACTGATTTAAATTTGATTGTAAACAAGTTTTTACAGGTTTCTGAAATTCTTGCCTTTTTTTGAAAAGTCCTTATAATACAATTTTTATATATGAAAATTGTATGATAAACATTTTTTTAGCCACAAACTAAACTTTCGTTTTTGATGAGCAAGGTGCTCTAAATTGAGCAAAAGCAATCTTAACTAATTTAAATTTGTTTACAAACAAGTTTTAACTTGTTTCTGAAAATCTTGCCTTTTATGAAAAAATGGTTATCATACAATTTTTATATATGGAAATTATATGATAAACATTTTTTAAGCTTCAAACTAAATTTTCATTTTTGATGAGCAAGGTGCTCTAAATTGAGCAAAAACACTCTTAATTAATTTAAATTTGATTATAAACAAGTTTTAATATATTTCTGAAAATCTTGCCTTTTATGAAAAAATGGTTATCATACAATTTTCATATATGGAAATTGTATGATAACCATTTTTTTCTTAAAAAAATGAACGTGTTATTTTTCATCACCAGACTGTTTTATTTGGTACAAATAGCCGGAGAAACTAGATCAAATCTTTTTTCAATGGTGTTTTGAAATTGTATGAAAATTGTATGATTAGCATTTTTTCATACATTTGATGTAGGCAATTGTATGATAAGCATTTTCGGTGTGGGGAAATTTAAGATAAGCATTTTCGGTTTATGGAGGTCAACCCGGGATGTGAATAATAGAGAGTGCAAAAATTGTGCGAACCACATTTAACCCTAGACCATTCAATACAGTTTATTCTGTATGTATACAGATACATGGAGCAACCTTTGTTCGTGGTCATAAAACAGCCCATTCCGCTGGACCGTCTGGAAGTGCACCCGGTGGATAAACAGGCGGCCTCCAGCAGTGGCCTGAAGAACGCGTTTGTGCTGGTCCACATCAGCCGCTTCCAGCAGATCATCGCACTCTGCCTTCTTCAAGCCAAAGACGACTCCCTCAAGGTCAGATAAAAAATATCAGTTATAGTTTTTTTTGGTTCCGAAATTAATGGGGAAATAAAATTATTTTATTTTTTTTAGTTATAATATTTGTTTGGTGGAAGAGCTTTTATTTCCATCCAACAAGCGACTTTTGATAGCGCCAATGTTGAAAAACAAAAAAAAATTCGATAAACTTTCAAATACTCAATTCAAATGAATTAGTTTCTGCTATTCATTTTGAAAACTTAAATATTGAAAAAAAATAATTAGAGTTTGAATGAAGTTAGTATTGAACAAATTTAGTTTTGACTTTCGAACAGGTTAGAAACGAATCCTTTATTTTGCATAATTAGTTGTCATTTCAGTCTGCTTGGATTAAACAGCTGAAGGAGGCCAAACTTAACTGGGAGGGACTATTGAATCAGAAACAGGCATATCAAGACAGCCAGAAACAGTCAACACAACCACAGCAACAGGCCAGTGCCACCATTATCAGTGCTACCAACAACACTAATAACAACAGTATTCTCGACAGCCAAAGTGCCAGTTCCCAGATACCTCGACCTTCAATTGTACACGAAATGACGGCTGATGCAGTTTCCGCCTTTGTCACATCCAGTTCGATGACATAACTGTGCTATACCTCTTGTTACATCATTTTACCATATTGAGATGTCAAAGCTTTATTAAGGAAGATTTGCGTAATTTGATGGCCCGGCGACCGAGAATCTAATCATAGACGCTGTTTTTCAGCTTTCCTATTATTGTTGTTGATTGATGTTGTTTAGATAGGGTTGGTTAGTCACACTATATAAAAATCATATCAAACTGAATTAATTTTCTAAATGAAAACGGACTCTTTTTCTTAATAGTAAAAACTCACCACGATAGCCTGCAGTAAATTCGACATCCACAACATTTCAAGGGTATCCCAGTTTCCTAGTTACTGTCATTTAACTTGTTTGAGCAGCCCGCGCCAGTACATACTAATTTTTGAGGGAGACCCCCTGAGAGACCTAATTTCGTGACAAAGTCCTCAATGGGTTAAAAAACGGCCTTTTGGACATTTTTTCCAACAATTTGTACTATGTAGCTTTTAGAGAACTTTGGAGAATTAGGATTTTTGGAGCACTAGGATGTTTATAATAAATGTAGGAGACAAATTTTGTCTTACAGGCTTGAAAAATCGAGTTGTTCAACCCAGGGACTGATTAAGTGGGGGGACGCTCCAGTAGGAATCTGACCATAACAAATACCAAAGGGTCCCCCTTACGACAATTTATTTGAAATTTTTCAAAAGGCGTTTTCTCGCCGGTGTCTTTGTTCCTTGAGAACCCCGTGCTAATATATAGGTGTGTAAACATTAAGTGTGAAAAAGCGTCTCTTTGAGGCCTCAAAATGGACTAAATTCATGAATCGAGACAGGTACCTGCTAGATCCTGGACTTCAACTTCAACCTTCCAGATGTCAAAGCGGGCTGCTTCCAAGAACTCAAAAGCTTCTAGCTTCAAAACACTAAAGGACTTTTTCACCAGTGGACCTAAAAAGTCACCACCCTCATCCAGTGCATCCACTCCTGAGCTTGACAACCCTATGACAACAAGGCTCGAGCCATTGGCTCGTTTAGTCACTATAAAAGACGAAAATTTTTCCTTAATTAAGTCTATATCGCCGCTCTCTGAGCAAGCTTTATATCTTACACTGACTTCGGCATCTACAACTTCAGCTCACTGGACATCAACAAGGACATCAATTTTGCGCAAATGGATGTCCCCAATAAACCCTCCTGCAACTCGTGACCCCAATAATCCTCCTGCAACTCGTTTCGCCATTTGAACTCGTGACGAAACAGGGAAAACAAAAAAATTGAACATTTCGCCCCCAACATCTGCAAATATTTCAGTTTTTGATCCACTCCATGATCCAAGAAGTACTGTACTGCCATTTCTGCTTCTGCTTTGTCGACCTCGAAGAAGAAACAAATCAGAGGGCTCAACAGATATTCAGGTTGTCAACAAGCCGCTTAAGAAGTTTGCACGCCTCTCAAATTAACTAGATCCACGTCAGAAAACAGCCCATCACAAGAAAGCGCTGGAGAAATCACGGGGCTTCTTTGATTCTCAAAGAACAGGAGCAAGACGCTCAAACAGGAATGCTGATGTGAAACTGGTTCGCGCATATGCAAAGGAAAAGGAGAAAAAAAGGAAGTTTCTGGACCCAATATTCAGCAAAATCATCTTATCTACCCGAATGATGGGGTACCTGTGATTAACTGCCTCAGTCGGTAGAAAAAAACTGGAACTTGCATCAATTTTTTCATCAAGGGCGCGATATTGAAAGCAGTGGCCGCTACAGAAAAGTTCATTTTGACGCTGCAAAGCTCGAATGATCATTGGCTTTTGACCACTTCAGACAGACCGTTTACCTGCCCTTTCTTGACTTTGTCCTGATGGACCTCACGAAACTCTTCATTGGGACAGCTTCTTCATTTATCCAAGTGTGCAAACTGCTGTCCCAATGGATAACTGAGAAAGATGCAAATGAGAAAGACTTTGATGGCCTGGTACAGTTATACGAAGGTGTACTTCAAATTGGTGATTTCCCAAGCGCGTTCGCAATTTGGAAAAACATGTGACGCTTCGCCCTGTACACTGATACGCCAGAAAATTTTATAAGTCCTCTCAGAAAAAGACACAAATCCACATTGCCAATAGCTTTTACTTTTTTTAGTCTAGTGCTACCCTCCCAGTCACTGTATGCACTGCTGAGCGCGCTTTTTTGAGCATGAAATTTCCAAAAATTTACCTCCGCTCCAATATGAAGGAGGGTCAGCTCTCAAATTTAGCTCTGATTTACATCTACACAGATGTGAAAATCCAGTTCGAGGATGTCATTGGCAATTTTGCCGCAAAAAGTCAAAGACTAATTTTTGTTTAATTTTCGTTTTTTTTTGTATAAAATTCAATTTTTCTCGGCAAATTTTTTTCAATAAACCCCCCTCAAGAAAATATTAGGCCCGCCCTGGTTCAATCTTAAAAAATGTCGACGAGAATTATTTGAAAAATACCAAGCCCTGAAACTATTTTTGGTTAATTTCTGTTAGCCGTAATGGTATCAATTAAGCAAGTACAAATCCATAAATAATCAGAATTTGCAAAATAATTTCCGTTAACTTTAAATATTGTTCTGTTATGCGCCACCGCATCCTGTAGATTGTGATTGACTCATAACTTATTGTAATTGTGATGTAACTCTTGCAATGTTACTGTTCCGGCTTTTGTAACAAAAGTAACGGAAGATTTGTGCTCGGGTGATTTTTTCTTCAGATGAAAGTCGACGTTTTAATTAGCCAATTTGGACAGAATTTTGTAATAATAATCAAAAATTGATGTTGCCCTGAGTTCAAATTTAAAAAGATATTTCATCTGTGATAAGTATTTGTAGGGATAGAAACTGATATAATGGCCAATATTTCGCGCATAAAACGTAAGAAGAGAATTAGTCCGTCTTAGAAATAGTCCAGAATTAGCTGAAGGAAGCCTATTTGCCATAATTAATTTGTTACTAAGAGCGAAATCTATCACTTTGTATTTTACATGGCGTGTGGGTGGATGGTTTTATTTTAAAAAAATTCTCAGATTAAAAAATTATTTGAACTTATTTAATTTAGTTTTTTTCATGTTATTACTGCTCGATAGAACTTAACAGGCAGTCAGAATTTCCCCTGATACGAGCCGTTTTGTTGTATTCGATTGCAAGTTATACAGAAAACTTGAAAGTTTTATAGTTTTCTCAGTGCCTCAAAAATTCACGATTGCTGATCTTCAGCAAGCACGCACTGCTATTCTATGGTTTAAAAACGTTTTCTTGAGTTTATTGTCAGTGTTTACAAAAGTGAAAACAAGCAATCAGAATCAAATGAAAATGGTTCATATTGCTTTTTTTTAAAACGCAGTAAAATTCATTAGATATCAATTATAATTGAATATTTTCACTTTTAAGCTTTTAAAGTAAACACAATGAAAGTCAAATATAATTAACTATTGCTTTTTCCTTTTTATTGAGATGCCATTTTCAAAGCACATAAAGCTGCAGGCTGGTGTGGTTGTTCAAGGGGTGGGGTGGTAATGGGGCGGTGTGGTGGGAGGAGAGGCGAAAGGGGCGAACGTTAGGTGGGAGAGATTAACGGGATCATTTTGCAATTTGAGAAAGTTTAGGTTTAGAAAACAATTAGGCCACATACTAATTTTGCAAAGTTTACGCATTACTAATTTGATAAATGCAGAACTTCTTGCAACATTTTGCACGACGCAAATAGAGTGAAAAAGAAATCCATTTTAATTGATTTCAAATGGATTACCTTTAACAATTTAACAAAATTATTACAGTTTAACTAAATTATAACAACAATTCAACAGTTACATTTTGACAACGGATTATAGGCGATTTTCTATTTCATTTTGCTGTATGAGTGCAGCATGTGAGTTAGTTATATTAGCAATAATTTAGGCCCTAAAAATCCGTCATAATTGCAAAATAATTTCCGTTAACTTTAAATATTGTTCTGTTTCCGCCACCGCATCCTGTAGATTGTGATTGACTCATAACTTATTGTAATCGTGATGTAACTCTTGCAATGTTACTGTTCCGGCTTTTGTAACAAAAGTAACGGAAGATTTGTGCTCGGGTGATTTTTTCTTCAGATGAATGTCGACGTTTTAATTAGCCAATTTGAACAGAATTTTGTAATATTAATCAAAAATTGATGTTGGCCTGAGGTCAAATTTAAAAAGATATTTCACCTGTGATAAGTGTTTGTAGGGATAGAAACTGATATAATGGCCAATATTTCGCGCATAAAACGTAAGAAGAGAATTAGTCCGTCTTAGAAATAGTCCAGAATTAGCTGAAGGAAGCCTATTTGCCATAATTAATTTGTTACTAAGAGCGAAATCTATCACTTTGTATTTTACATGGCGTGTGGGTCGATGGTTTTATTTTAAAAAAATTCTCAGATTAAAAAATTATTTGAACTTATTTAATTTAGTTTTTTTCATGTTATTACTGCTCGATAGAACTTAAGAGGCAGTCAGAATTTCCCCTGATACGAGCCGTTTTGTTGTATTCGATTGCAAGTTATACAGAAAACTTGAAAGTTTTATAGTTTTCTCAGTGCCTCAAAAATTCACGATTGCTGATCTTCAGCAAGCACGCACTGCTATTCTATGGTTTAAAAACGATTTCTTGAGTTTATTGTCAGTGTTTACAAAAGTGAAAACAAGCAATCAGAATCAAATGAAAATGGTTCATATTGCTTTTATTTAAAACGCAGTAAAATTCATTAGATATCAATTATAATTGAATATTTTCACTTTTAAGCTTTTAAAGTAAACACAATGAAAGTCAAATATAATTAACTATTGCTTTTTCCTTTTTATTGAGATGCCATTTTCAAAGCACATAAAGCTGCAGGCTGGTGTGGTTGTTCAAGGGGTGGGGTGGTAATGGGGCGGTGTGGTGGGAGGAGAGGCGAAAGGGGCGAACGTTAGGTGGGAGAGATTAACGGGATCATTTTGCAATTTGAGAAAGTTTAGGTTTAGAAAACAATTAGGCCGCATACTAACTTTGCAAAATTTACGCATTACTAATTTGATAAATGCAGAACTTCTTGCAACATTTTGCACGACGCAAATAGAGTGAAAAAGAAATCCATTTTAATTGATTTCAAATGGATTACCTTTAACAATTTAACAAAATTATTACAGTTTAACTAAATTATAACAACAATTCAACAGTTACACTTTGACATCGGATTATAGTCGATTTTCAATTTCATTTTGCTGTATGAGTGCAGCATGTGAGTTGGTTATATTAGCAATAATTTAGGCCCTAAAAATCCGTCATAATTGATTTCTTCTCTTTTTTTCTTCTCAGAAGCGGGTGTAGTTCAAAATGCAAAATTTTGTGAATTTCCTGCATATTTTCATTGCAATAAATGATTTCCAGAAAATTGTCAGCTTTCACGGCGAAAACATTTTATAATGCATTTATCGAAAAAATCAAAATTCGTTAAGGCTACCCGTACCTTACAAAAACTTGGAAACCAGATCTGAGCATCGTAAAATCTTGCCTATTTCAGATCTTGTCCAGGGGGAGGAAAAGAGGATGGTTGGTTACCTCTTAACCAGTTTCACACCCCTATTGCAAAATTACAAAATGAAACGAAACTGTTAAATAATAGGAATTGATCTATTTCATAGTTAGTCAAATATAATGAAATAAGAGCAAAAAGGTTATGCATCGGCCGGAAATCAGTCCAGCATATTTTTCAAAGAGTTTTAGTGTTATTTGTTAATATAACTATTTTCAACGATAAAAACAAGACACGTGACAAAAGTTGAGAATTCATTCGAAAATTTCAAAAAAAATTTTTTTCAGATCTGATCATGTCTGATGCAGTTCAGAACAGATATGCAATCTCACAACAAATGGATTAACCCTGGGCTTATCTGTATTTTTATTTTTTTTCTGTAACATTAAAATTTTTGTATCTTCCAGGTCTGAACATGACTGATACAGTTCAGGACAGATATGCAATCTCACAACAAATGGATTAACCCTGGGCATATCTGTATTTTCATTTTATTTCTGTACGGGTAACACCATCCCTGGGGCTACCACTACTGTTTACGTTTCAGCTATTGATTTTTTTACAGAGCAGAAAACGTTAAA
>NW_026970714.1:60000-61970 GCF_963678635.1 Symsagittifera roscoffensis | reverse complement strand
CCTTCAATCTATTTCTAATTTTTTTTACTCTTCTTTAATCAAATTTTGATTATTATATACGTGATATTTGAAAAAAAAAGATGAAAAAATGCTTAAAAATTTTCTGGCACTTTATCGTTAGAGTCCTGGCTAAGCCATCAGGTACGACGTATAATGATATATATAAACTAACATATATATATATATATACAAATAAAATCATAATAGTCGTAATATTAGTATTGAGAAAGAGAGGAGAGCGAGAAGAGAAAAAATTAAAAACGGGAAAATTGTTCGAACATTGATCAGCAAAATGTACGGAACGGGATTCCTAATTCAGCTTCATTGAAAAAAAGTTATGAAAATTGAGTCGACAATGAGCAATTGTATCTATCTATCTATCCCTCTTTTTTTTCTCTCTCTCTCCAAGTAGGATCTGCAGATTTGCCTAAAAATTTTTTAAAATTTTTTAAGGAAAGATAATAAACTTATTGAAGCATTTTGTCTAGTTTATTTCAAGTAAGTTCGGCAGTACGTTTTTTTATTTTTACATTTTTTCTGTTCTAGCTCTAATAACGAGTTTTTGTTTGTGAACTATTTAACAATTTGATGTCCTGGTAATTTCATTTTTTCAAATTCCGTTTTGAAAAATTTAATCTAAGTTAAGTCATCCGGTAGTTGAGATAGATAAGAAAAGATAGCCAACAAATTTTGCGAGCAATTTATGGCATAGGATTTTAATTCCAAAAAACTATTTCCGAAATATGATCTTTCTTAGGGGGGGGGCAAAAATGTATTTTTAGTTTCGTTTTTTTTTACAACTCTTGAAAAAGTGATTTCCGTTTCTTTGTTGCATAGCCATCAGCGGGCGATGTCGCTTGAATATTGGTATCGTTTGAAGTCCTAATGTCGACAACAGAGTTCGTGCTCTAAGCCAAGCTGCTTACTCTGATCGAGGTAACTGGATAAATTGGGAACAAGGATATTTTTTCATCTTCTTGCTCATTCGTAACTGCAAGGGAAGAGATTGCTGTTTCAATATCTCAATATGACCCGCTCTCCACATAGTCACGACAGCATAGTCACGATGCTCGAGAAAAACTGTACCAATTCTTAGGGTAACTTTGAGAGCAGGGAAAGACTCCGTAAATGTTTAGCTCTCCAACATCGATTTTCGACCCTTGCGACGTAAATCAGTATTGTAAAGATTGTAATCAGGCTGCAATATGTAAATTTTTGAGATCTTTTTTGTCTGATAATTAATCGTTCTCAAAGATGCGTGTAACTAAAATTCATAACGTTTTTAAAGCAAAACTAACTGAATATCTCCCATGAAGCTTTAGGCATGCCATTGAAATTATCAGCAGAGTCTAATTAGCCGTTAACTAAATCAATCTCAAGTTGATTTTTTCATAAAATAGCCAAACAATTGTGTTCTTGAAATTGATACCTACTTTTCGGATACATTTTTTTTATATCATCAGGAAAGAAATTATAGTCAGAGTTGGAACAGATTTTTTTGAAAACATAGGTGCCTAATTTACACTAAAAATGTCTAAAACGAACAATGTCATGGTTATTAAAAGGTATCAAGTTGTTATTTTGACAACAAACGCAGTTCAAAAATTTGCAGATAGTCAAAAGAAAAAATTGTCAGAACAAAACTTGATGAAAAAATACGACTTCCTCAACAGGAAACAAAATACCTCAAAAGAAAAAGACCGTACAGGTTAAAGATGTCCAACTGGGTACTCTAATTGAAGTAAATGTCATCAAAGATTATCTATCAGGAACACTTATGTTGAAATTGAAAGTTGCTGACAATTAGACCTTGAATATCAAACTTGATAAGTATATCTTCATTTAAAGTAAGTGTGTCCGCTGCATTTTTTATCAGAGAAATCAGAACGGTTTAGGTTTAGAGCAAGATCTAGAAAACAATTAATTTTCAACCGTGGGATGTGGATGGTTGAAATTTTTGTTTCATTGTG